>NC_025993.2:91367140-91487190 GCF_000442705.2 Elaeis guineensis | reverse complement strand
TCCACAATCCTATACAGAATCAATTTTAATAATTAGAAAAAAAATACGAATACCATATTTCAACGGTTTAGATTGGGTCCGATCATCTAATTTCATCTAATCAAAATCTAATTAGACCTAAACGATCCAAAGTTTGACTATCAGATCAAATCGGATAAGAAGTGATAGGACGAGGTTTCTTCATCGATTTCATAAAATTAAGTGGAGAGAGAAAATCAGAGGAGAGAGAATTCATGAGGTACAATTCGAATTGATCAGGTGACACAATCTAACATTACGATTGGTCCAATATCTCAATTGGTGAAATCAACATGATCAAATCAAGTCATGGCTAGATCGAAATCATGGATAATCAAATCTAAAGATTCATGGTCTGATTAAGGTGGGTGCCAGTACGCTGTCTGACAATCATGGATTAGGATTCTTCATTAGAATCAGATCAGGACTATTAAAAGAAATTTCTTCATTCACTAATCTTTTTAGAGAGAGAATCAATCAAGAGAGAGAATATTTAGAGAGAAAAATTTAGAGAGAGAAAATTTAGAGAGAGAAAACTCATCTTGAATTTTTCAGACAATATGATTCAACAAATCTAATCGATCGGATCAATTCATGCTGAAATTATCATGTAGATAATTTAATAAAATTATAAAATTAAAATCTTAAAAATACCTGATCTGATCAAAGTGGATGTCGGTGTACTGTCCGACGATTACAGATCAAAAATCCATCACTAGGATCATTTAAATTCATCATCATTCTTCTCAAAATTCTAAAAATCTTAGAGAGAGAAATAATCTAGAGAAAGATTCTAGAGAGAGAAAGTAGAGAGAGAAAGTCCAATTCTAGAGAGAGAAAATACTAGTTCAAGTTGAAGGGAGAGAGGAAAGAGAGAGAAACTTCTTTTCATATTTTATTATTTATATCATTATTTATTAATTATTTATTTTATTTTTTTCTTTCTTCTTTTCTTTCTTTCTTTTTTTTTCTTTTTTCCTTCACGGAAGAGAGAGGAGAAAATCCTATTTATTATTATTACATTATTATTGTATTATTATTTTTTTCTTTTTTTTTTCCTTTTTTTTTCTTTTTTTTTCTTTTCCTTCTTTTTCTTTTCTTTTTCTTTTCTTTTCCTTCTTCTTCTTTTCTTCTTCTTTTCCCGTGGGTTTCTTTTGGGCCGAAACAGGGGATCTTTAATTCCCTCATTGGTTGGCCGATCGACTATGCAGTCGGCACGGGGATGGTCGGCGGCCGAAGGGGGGCGATCCGACGGCAAGAAAAAATGGCAAAAAGAAAGGTTCTTCCGCAATAAAATCCGGCGACTCCGGTCGCCGGCGAGCGTACACACCGGCACGGAAGGAAAAGGAAAAAGAGAGGAAGAGGAGGAGGCTTACCTCCGACGCCGGCGAAGCTTTTCGGTGAGAAATTGGACGGCATAGGGACGGTCTTTCGCGGGATTTTTCTGGTGATTGTCGCCGACCGGACTTAGAATCTTCAGTGGAAGGAAGAGAGGAGGGATCTCCTCCTTAAATAGAGCCGGAGGGAGCTCGTCTCCGACTCTGATTGGGAGCCGGTGAGAGGAGGAAGAAGACTCCCTTCGGGAGTCTTCTCCCCTATTTTTCTATTTTTTTTTTGTTCGTTTGGGCTTTGGCTGGGATTCTTGATAGTTGGATCCTGGGTTTGGGCCATCACATTCTTCCCCTCTAAAAAAAATTTCGTCCTCAAATTTTTTTTGCCTAAGTCTTCATAGTTTCTTACTTGAATCTCATCCACAATATTTCAATATTCTAATTCTTGATATAAATTCATTCTTAAATCATTTCATAAGAAAAAAGTCGGTACATCAATATCTATCTGGAACGAACCATTCATTTTCTTATTTATCAAAATCAACATCTAAAAAATTTTTAATATTTCAAAAATTTTGAAATTATGATCTTATTTCTTGTAAAAATTAATGTTCAATATCTCATGACTCAAATTAAAATCAAATCTATCTCTTATGAATAGAAGAAGGTCAATGTCTCTATTCTTGCATAAGAACTTCATTCATCATCATTTATTTATTTATTTTAAAATATTAACCACTCTTAATTTCAACCCATCATAAGATAGGAAAAATACTTCTATGAATCATATGATGACATCCAATCAATCAAAATTTAAAAATATTTTCTCTTATTCGTACTTTCAAAGTTGAAGATTTATCATTTCAATCTCATTCTCGAACTTTTGATATTTTATTTCTCGATGCAACTTTATCATTAAGTCATTTCATAAAGATCAATATACCATTGTTGATTGAATCAATATCACTATTTCTAGTCATCAAAATTTTCTTACTCAAACCCTCAAACTCTTAAATATTCTAAGTATATCAATTTTTTTATCTAAACATTAACAACTCTTAATTAATCGATTCATTATCAAATTATAAATAACTCCAATCCATCTTTTGTAAAACAATCGTCAATATCAATAGATAACTCAATCTTTTTCATTTAGTCAGAGAGAAATAATAATGATCAAAAGAGTTCTAACTTCAAATTTCATTATACCTTGGAGATAAATATTTGAGTATAATAATCTAAGATCGAAATCATTATTCGATAAACAATCTCAAATTCTTCTAATAAATAGAGAATTATAAAATTTAATTCTAGGATAGAGAAAATTTATCTCTAAATATTCTAAATCAAAAATCAAAAATCAAGGGTCCACTCATCCTAGAATTAGAATGCTAAATATTTTTGTAGCATAGTAGGTGGAAGCACTACTTTTAAAAATCACATTAGGATATCTAAAATGATTAAAATTTTAAAATATTATTCTTTCTAATATCAATAAATTTCTTGATCAAACCATATCATCTATCATAATTTTTGATTCAAAGAATCAATATTCCTGACTTACTCAAAGTAATCCAGATTACCATGCTTCCGCTGCGCACTCTGATCTAACAGTCAAAATTTCTTAGGTTCACCAAAAAAAATTGATCAAATTATTTCTTTACCTTATCAATAGAAAAGATCTAAAATTTTAAATTTAATTGAAGTCAAAGATTAACTTTTGATTCTCATTCATACTTTTACTGGTGTACAATAATCTTGATTAACCCTTGAGTCCAATATCATATTTAAAACCATCATATAGATTTACTATAATTAATATGAATCAAATCTTAATTCTCATATCAATTCAATTTGATTATTTCCAAATCAAAAATCCTTATAAGTCAAATCAATGAAAAAAAAATCTTCGATGCTCCACCAAATTTGGACATAATCAGAATATATAAAACTTCAAATCATTATTTTTTTTCTAAATTTCTATAATCAAGATCTTTAATATCTATCACGTATCTTTTCACAACAATCATACAAGCCTCAAAAATCAAATCTCCATTTAATAGTAGATTCAATTAGGGACCTCGTTAACAAAAGAAAGGAACTCCATATCAATTTCTAAATCAAAATTTTTAAATTATAAATTCACATGGATCCCTTAATCTGAAATAAATATAAATAGATCTTTTATCTTAATCTAAAGATATCAATTTTTTATTAACAACCTCAACAATAATATTAAAAATCTCTTGATCAACTTAGATACAAATCTTTAAATTGAAATTTCATACACATCATGTACTCTCCAAGAGACATAATAAGATCCATTATCTAGATCTAAGGATGATGATTCAAGATTCCAGTACGATGAATATTCTACAACCTCATAATCGATTTCATCAATAAGAAATAGGCTTCTTTGCAATATCTCCAAATATGCATTCATCCTAATATGCCACTTTATATATGATCCACATACAAGTTCACTTTCGATAAATATTCCAATCAAGCACCATAAAAAAAAACTTTCTTAGCCTATTCTGAAACAAATTTTATTATCAAATCTTTATCTTGCCAATAATAGTCAACTTCTCAACTAGAAGTAATATCATAGTATTATTCTCACATCGAATTTGAACTTACGATTCACTTGAATAACCAATGATCAAATTAATAACCATAATGCATAATAAAATTTTATATCAATCTTTTTGTGATTACTTTCGATCAAGATCTAACTAATCATATCATGATCTATAGATTATCCATCATATTTTAAACTCCATATGTCATAATCTCTTTGATCCTTTTATACAAATCTCAATGTTTAATCAAAATTTTTAAATATTTCTCCCACTACAATCATCAAAGATCTACACTATAATATCCCTAGTATCTATCCACTTACATCATTCTATATCTGATTCTATGTTTCATAATTCATCCACTTATGCTCTGATACCATATTAATTGTCACGCCCCCGATCCAAGATTGTGAATCGAGGGTCATGACAACCGCCGCATACTTATAGAAAACTCTTCCCATAAGCATGCAAGTATCTTATCATGCTATCCTAAAATAACAGTGAATAATTATTCAATAATTTAAATCCAAAACATAACGACCTAATTTTTTTCTTTAATGTCTCAATAAATTCAACAATATTCATAGTCCTTACATCAAATTCAATAAGACTTTCAACCGAAAATAAAAGTATAGAGATTCTGTTCTGATCATTCTTCTATTCATATCTTGTATCTTCTTAATTCCTCAACATCTGTAAAAACAGTAAAATAAGAGATAATAGCTAGACAGCCCAGTAAGCAATGATCACTTCTCAACAGATTTCATCAGGCATATAAGTAAATAATCATTTATAGAAAATAAGCATATAGAGTTCATCAATTCGAAATCAATTTCAATTATGCAATATAATTCATGTCAAATTATTTCTTTTTCGAAAATTCAAGTTTCTTTCGAGATTTCAATTTTTTTTGTTCTTCAATTCTTTTCGTCAACCATGAGCTATGACCACATTTTTCTGTGGCAGGATCATAATACCGCGTATCTGCTTGCGGTAGGCTGCGAATCATCTGCAGCCATGTCCTTTGAAACCGCTGGTCTCGTTTGGGTTTGTCGTGGTCTCTCTGACACATGTCGCTGGTCTCGCTGGCGACATAAACCTCAGGACAATCAATTGCCAACTTATATGCCCCATTGGTGGGTCCTTTACATAGTCAGGTTGTCAATTCATAATTTTCTTATATCATAATTTTTCATAAATCATATTTCATATTCTAATTTCGATAATAAAATATATAATCATGTAGTATCGAAATCAATCAATGTAATGCATCATGAAATTAATATGTTCAATCATGCTTCATCATAACATTTCAAATAAATATTTTCATAAAAAATATCATTCATCCAATTCATGCATCGTTTCACAAATCATGTCAAAAAATACATTATAATTTATCGATAAATTTAGAAAAATGAAACATTACTTACCTCGAACGCATTCCAATAAATCCACATAATTTATAATTTTTCTTCCAAAAATTTTGTTCGTACATCATATCGCGATATCCCATGATCAAACATCCATAATCCTATATAGAATCAATTTCAATAATTAAAAAAAAATATGAATATCATATTTCAACGGTTTAGATTGGGTCCGATCATCTAATTTCATCTAATCAAAATCTAATTAGGACCTAAACGATCCAAAGTTTGACTATCAGATCAAATCGGATAAGAAGTGATAGGACGAGGTTTCTTCATCGATTTCATAAAATCAAATGGAGAGAGAAAATTAGAGGAGAGAGAATTATGAGGTACAATTCGAATTGATCAGTTGATACAATCCAACATTACGATTGGTCCAATATCTCAATTGATGAAATCAACATGATCAAATCAAGTCATGGCTAGATCGAAATCATGGATAATCAAATCTAAAGATTCATGGTCTGATTAAGGTGGGTGCCAGTACGCTGTCTGACAATCATGGATCAGATTCTTCATTAGAATCAGATCAGAACTATTAAAAAAAATTTTTATTCACTAACCTTTTTAGAGAGAGAATCAATCAAGAGAGAGAAAATTCTAGAGAGAAAAAATTTTAGAGAGAGAAAACTCATCTTGAATTCTTCAGACAATATGATTCAACAAATCTGATCGATCGATCAATTCATGCTAAAATTTCATGTGGATAATTTAATAAAATTATAGAAATTAAAATCTTAAAAATATCTGATCTGATCAAAGTGGATGTCGATGTACCGTCCGATGATCACAGATCAAAAATCCATCACTAGGATCATTTAAATTTATCATCATTCTTTTCAAAATTCTAGAAATCTTAGGAGAGAGAAATAATCTAGAGAAAAATTCTAGAGAGAAAGTAGAGAGAGAAAGTCCAATTTTAGAGAGAGAAAATACTAGTTCAAGTTGAAGGGAGAGAGGAAAGAGAGAGAAACTCTCTTTTTCATATTTTATTATTTATATCATTATTTATTAATTAATTATTTTATTTTTTTCTTTCTTCTTTTCTTTCTCTCCTTTTTTTTTTCTTTTTTCCTTCACGGAAGAGAGAGGAGAAAATCCTATTTATTATTATTACATTATTATTGTATTATTTTTTTCTTCTTTTTTTTTTTCTTTTTCTTTTCTTTTTCTTTTCTTTTCCTTCTTTTTCTTTTCTTTTTCTTTTCTTTTCCTTCTTCTTCTTCTTTTCTTCTTCTTTTCCTGTGGGTTTCTTTTGGGCCGAAACAGGGGATCTTTAATCCCCTCATTGGTTAGCGATCGACTATGCAGTCGGTACGAGGATGGTCGGCGCCGAAGGGGGGCGATCCGGTGGCAAGAGGGGGAGCAAATCGGTGGTCGGCGGTGACCACCGATGTCGGAAAAAATGGCAAAAAGAAAGGTTCTTCCAAACAAAATCCGGCGACTCCGGTCGTCGGTGAGCATGCACACCGGCACGGAAGGAAAAGGGAGAAGAGAGAAAGAGGAGGAGGCTTACCTCTGACGCCGGCGAAGCTTTTTCGGCGAGAAATTGGATGGCACAGGGATGGTCTTCCCGGGATTTTTTCGGCGATTGCCGCCGACCGGGCTTAGAATCTTCGGTGGAAGGAAGAGAGGAGGGATCTCCTCCTTAAATAGAGCCGGAGGGAGCTCGTCTCTGACTCCGATTGGGAGCCGGTGAGAGGAGGAAGAAGACTCCCTTCGGGTGTCTTCTCCCCTGTTTTTCTTTTTTTTTTTTTTTTTCGTTTGGGCTTTGGCTGGGATTCTTGATAGTTGGACCCTGGTTTGGGCCATCACATGCTCACTCAGCAAGGAAGACCGATAGCCTACCTTAGCAAAGGACTGAGTGAGAGACACATGGGACTATCAACATATGAAAAAATTTTTTGGCTATACTATTGGCACTACCTAAATGGAAACATTACCTCAGCCTCAAGCTTTTCATTATTAAGATTGACTATTAGAGCTTTTAATATTTACTAGAGCAAAAAATTACCACAGCCATTCAATAGAAAGAGATGCTGAAACTCATGAGACTGAACTATACAATGCAGTATAAGAAAGAAAAAAAAAATCTGACAGCAGATGCCTTATCAAGATGGGGCATGACTGAAGGAAGTATGTAAGCAATAATAGTTGTGGTACCCACTTGAAGCAGTGAAATCACAAATAGTTATGAAGGAGATTCACAAGCTCAATAGGTCATAGCAGAGGTACTTATCACACCTAATTCGCAACCTGACTATTCTTATAAGCAGAGAATACTTAAATTCAAAGATAAATTTATGTGAAAAGTACAGAAAAACTAAGATAGAAGATATTAGAAGTAATGCATGCATCATCCTTAGGAGGGCATTCAGGAATGAGCCACACCTACAGAAGGATTAAGCAATTGTTCTATTGGCCAGGGATGAAATGAGAGGTAGAGAAGCAAGTGAAAGAATGTGAGGTATGTATCAAGAACAAAATCGATGGACCCCTTATGTCAGTTTGCTACAACCAGTACAAATCCCAACTCAAGCCTAGCAAGAGATCAGTATGGATTTCATAGAGGCTCTGCCTAAGTCTAAAGGGAAAAATACCATACTGATGATAGTAGACAGACTCACCAAGTATGCACATTTCATTCTTCTGAAACATCCTCACTCAGCCTAGGAGGTAGCAAGAACCTTTCTAAATTCTGTGTACAAACTACATGGAATGCCTCAAGGTATAATATCAGGCAGGATAAGATATTTACCAGTCAAGTGTGGCAAGATCTGTTCAAATCGATAGGATCAAGCTCCAGTTGAGTACTGCATACCATCCACAAACTGATGGACAAACCAAAAGGATAAACAGATGCCTTTAGACCTACTTATGTTATCTATATTTTCAGAATCTCCATAAATGGCACAAATGGCTGTCCTTGATTGAATGATGGTACAACACCAACCACCACTCCTCCTCAGGGATGGTACTATATCAAGCCTTGTATGGTCATCCTCCACCTCTATATCCAGTGGTTAACCTGGGAGTGGATGTGCACACCACAGTAGAAAACTGGAACAGAGAAAGGGATAAAATGATTCGAACACTAAGGGACAGACTCAGAGAAGCCCAAAATTGTATGAAGCAAAATGTAGATAAGAGGAGGATGGACAAGGAATACAGAGAGGGAGAGATGGTATATCTCAAGCTCCAACCCTATAGCCAGAGCATAGTTGCAGTTCGCAAAAATCTCAAGCTCACCTCATGATACTATGGTCCTTTCAAGATATTTGAAAGGATTGGCCTGGTGGCTTACAGATTGCAACTCTCTTAAGGCTCCAAGATATACCCGATGTTTCATGTATTATTGCTCTAGCAGGGGATTCAAAATCCATATCAAACATCACACACCATGCCTCTCATAGGAGAAGATGGCTAGCTATTAGCCTAACCAGAAAAAATACTAGATTACAGGATGGTATGTCAAGGGAGCAAGGTAGCCACATAGGTGTTAGTCAAATGGAACAACCTCAGTGAGGAGGAAGCCACCTGGCAGGACTACAGAACCCTCATGAGTCAGTTCTCTGATTTTGATCCTTGAGGACAAGGATCTTCTGGAGTAAGGGGGGATGTAGCACCTAAGACTTTCGAGTATCAACTAGTGGCGGCTACACAGGGAAATAAAGGAAGAGAGGTGGATGGAAGGGTCTAGAGACCTCCTGAGAGGATTAAAAACCTTAAATACTCAGACCGATGTCGGACCAGCATGCAGCAAGGACCTGAATCAGTGGCCCAGGCCAAGCGATAGCGGCCCGGACTCGGAATCGTGAAGTCAGCCCAAAAGTCTATTAATTACTTTATAAGCCTATCAAATACTGATATATATAAATAGAATGTAACAAATGAAAAATAAGGTAATGAAGTGATAATAGAATTTTCCTCTTTCATTTTTCTTTTCTCCCTTCCTTCCTCGATCTCAGATCCCCTTCTGCTTATCTTCCTCTTCTATTCTCTTCCCAGCTCAAGTATTTCTCTCTAATCTCTAAATTTCCCTTCTATTACCTTCCCAAACCTGAGAATTTTTTTTATCAGATCATCCTCTAATGGAATTTCCACCATTGGAGATCTGGGATGTCACAAGAGACTGGCAAGGATCCAAGCTATGAGGTGATTTCCATGAGAATATAAAAATAAAGAATCTAATGTTTTTGATTCTATAGTTTCAGTTAAAGGACTTGAAGTATACAGTTTGATCGAGAAAACATACAAAAAAAAGTTAGGTTTTTTCTTTTTTTCCTCACTTGCACTGATAATGAAAAAATAAATATTACATTAGTATTTTAAAAAAATATTATTATATTATGGTAAAATGAAACAATTATTGAGAAATAAATTAGTTACTTGATATTAGATTATTCAATGAGAAGTTTTTTCTTAGACGGTAGTGCTGTGGTTCTCTGTGAAAGAAAAGATTTTTTTTATTATATAGCATAAAAATTATTAAATAATTGGTGCAAAAGTTTAGTACCTGATTGCAAGCAAAGTTATTTTTTAAAGAGTGGTTTCCTGAAAGATTTCTGAATACCTGTGTTTTTCAGGAGTAGCAATTACTACTTCCTTTGGAATTTATAGTGAGAAGATCTGGCATCGAAAACTTTATGTAAGCTGTCCATTAGAAGATTACTATCCTAAAAAAATTTTATTACTCAAAAATTATGATTATCACTCCCAGTACATTGCAGACTAGATATAATTTGAAAGGTATAGAAGTTATCGAGGATTTTTCAATAACATTCGAAAGAATAAATCTATCTGATCTTAGATTGGTGGCAAGATTAAATACCGATATACCAATTAACTATTAAACCAATTTTTCAAATATAGTAAAATTGGTATCAATAGTGTGATCTTTGACTATTGCATTTAGCTTGTACATTTAAAATTTAGATATTAAAAAATATATTTATTCAAAAGAAGAATAAATTATCCAATATTCTGCAAAGTTTTAATATAACATGGAAGGTATTGTTTTTCTACCATGGTATTGGAGATTGATCATTCTTATTGTATTGATTGCATCAGAAATTATCACTATACGTATTTGAAGGCAAATTCAAAAAAATTTCTATGTAATAATATTTTTTGTAAATATTTCTAGTATACCATACTCATTTCTTATGAAAATTTTAAGACCTTCATGTGAACTAATACGTGAAAGGACGACATAAGTTGATCATGTAAAAATACTAATTTGGGTAGATATAATCTAATTTTTTAATATTTGTCCCTAGCTTTTGTTTACTACCATTATATAGTAAAATCTTACTGAAAATTATCTCCTTTTAAAAATAAATGGCTGTTTTGTTTCTATCACTTGCATTATGATTCGAGGGATACAAATTTTTTCATCAATATGATTCCTAATGATAATTATTGCCTAGAGCACTTTTACTGTTAATTTAGTTGTGATAAATCTAGTTTTATTATAAAGTCTGACACTTCGGTTGATGTTCTTTAATAGTATAATTGGAATGCTTGTTTTTAATTTCAAATCATGATTTGAAATTTCATTGAATTTTAAGAAGTTCAGAAATTCGACAAGATAGAAAATATCTTTTATAATCATATCAGTTGACGTTTTAAATACTATATCCGTACTTAAAAAAAAATTGTTCCTTAGCTGGCACCAACGATAGTATATGCATGTTTATTTTGTTAACTATATCATTTTTAGATGTCATGATAGTTCATTCCTTTAAATATATAGGATCACTATAATTTTTATCAGCCTTTATGATAGAAGTATCCAAAATTTTAATCCAATTTGCTTTCTCTTTCTTTTGTGAATTTTAAATGCTGGTATTTTTCTATCGCCAATATTTAAAATCATTTACTAAACAAATATTTTTCTATATTCTTCATTAATATTATTATTAAACAACTTCATGTTCTTTTTCATTGTATAGATTCTACAATATTTTGATTAGTATGATTAACTTATTGATGCATCCATTGTTTCAGCTCTTCCTCCAACAACAACTGAAAGAATTTATTTGAAATCTCCTCCAAAAAATACTATTTTATCTTCAAATAGTTTCTTATCTGTGTCTGAATTATCTATCTATAAAATATCTTTCAAAGATTTATTAAGTACTTTGAAACAATTTCTATGATTGATTGGAGTTTTATCCCAAACTATTAAGCTTATAGATTTAATTAATGCTACAAGTTGAGTCTCCTTTTTTATTTCACATGATAAGTAGTCATCAACATGAATGAGAATTTTAAATTTTGATTGTATTGTTCAGCCATCTAAAAATAATAAAGATGTAATTTTTGAAGATGCTACTATTAGAACAATCTTTTTCTCAGAACGTATTTTCAAAAAATTATTTACCAAAGATAAATCCTTCCATAACCATATATATAAAATAAATAGCCTTTATCTTTTTCTATGTAATCAAATATAAAGTCATTAATAATTCCTTGTTCTTCATTTAGTCTTTTAAATAATTGTGAATATTCATCCTATATTTCATATATATCATAATTCAATTCTTACTAATTTCTTTCACTATAACTCTATTAGGTATCGGTAGATTGTAATATGAAAGAGAACAATAATTTTTATTAAATAATTTTTTTATTCAACCAAAATAAAAATTTTTAATTGAAATTCTAGAATATGTAGATTACATATTTTCAAAATATTTCTTAATCTACAAAGTATACCATTTTCAAAAAATTTTCAATGAGCTTCTAATAATTTGTTTGAATGGGCCATCTCATAATAAATAACCTAAGTGATAAAAATATACCTTAATTCAGATGTTGCTATCCAATAAGAAGCTTTATTCAATGCTTCATATTATTCTCTATCATCACCTAATAATCCAAGGGCATTATATGTAGATTGAAAAGTTGGATGAATAATACTATTTATATTTTTTATTTATCATAATCTTTTGATTATTTGATAGTATTCAAAAATATTCTTAAATAATATAACTCATTGGAGCTTGGATGTACATAAACAATTCTTTTGATTTGATTCTTTTGTTTTCTTGTGGTCTATATTTTATCTTTAGGATTTATACTCATTTTACTAGAAATTCAGTATATGTTAGATTTTTTCCATCTTTATATATTTTGTTAATTTTCATCCACTCGATAAATATGATTTTATCTATATTTTTTCGATTAAGAATAGTTGTTAGATTCTTTGCCATGATAAGTTACAACATGCATCATTGGAAAATCTTTCAGTTATGGCTAGATATCCGTTGCTCCATTCACTGTTTGACAGTGACTTATAAGACCCAACTTCGATAATTGGTATCGAAAATTACAAATAGTTCTAGAACATGAATGAATCCTAAATATGATTATGGATCCAGTACCTGATGCTCTCACTTCCAACATATATGATACGATCAAAAGTACTTATTAGAAGTGGCCAAATGATCATATCATCATGTGGTGTTATTGAGAGCAGCAAAGAATATGAATTTAATTATAAATTCGATGATGCTTAGTGGGAGAAAATTCTTCAAATGTTAAAAGAATTCTTTTGCACCTCTGAAGATGTGTCTTTAGTGTGGCAATAATTCTTTGAGAAAGAAAAAAAAAAGGTGCAAAGAGTCATGCTTGGGCTAATGAGTTCGAACGAACAAAAAAACCTAAGATTAACCTAATCTAGCAGAGTTTCTTGACCCGAACAGGCTAAGGAAGAGAAATCAGCAAAAGATTGCTAGACAAGGTATTTATATGATAACACTATGATTTCTCTATCTGTGACACTACTACCTGGGTATTAGATATTAAAAGTTTATGCAAATTATTGCAATAACTTCAGGTTAGTAGAAAGATTGAAAATCATAAAAGATTTCTGAACATTAGAGTTGGAAGTTATGTTCCAATCTTAGTTTTAAAAATTCTCGAGCCTATTTTCAATTCTAACAATATCATTTTAGTGATTATCACTATTATCTAATGATTTTTATGATTTCATTATGAATGATGTCAAAATTATGTAGACAATTAAAAAATGGTATTTATAAATAGTCATAGCCTGTTAGTGTATTATACACAATCAAATAAACTCCCTGAAGTGGATAATGTTATGAAAGCCTATCTTTGGTAATTTAAGCTCGATCATATAGATAAGAATAAGATCAACAGGAGATAATTCTTGAGGTCAATGATTGTAAATCATTGCCAACCTATCAATCCTATCTCCTTAGTAAAATGATCAAGTCACTTTTTGTTGGAAAAGATGAACGATCTAATGATGTTCTGAATCTGATACATATTAATGTATTGAATCTACAAACATGTTTGCTATAAATTTGGATTATTTAAAATATTCAAATAAGTCTATAATAAGATAGAAAAATAAACTTGAAAGAGCATTGAAATTCTTCGATCAGACCAAAGAGGAGAATGCATTTCAAGTAAGTTTTGACATATCTAGAAGGGAATAGGATTCTCTCCTATTGGAATCAACTTTGTTAAACATAGTTTGATCTATGATGGATTTTAAAAGTCTGTCAGTCTCCTTTTAAGGTTATGCTCTTAAGAGATGCTCTTAAGACTGCTTGTTATGTTCTGAACTGGATTTCAAATTAATCAGTTGCAAAGACTCCATATGAGATATGAACTAGGCATAAGCCGATACTTTCTTACCTTGAGATTTGGGAGTGTTTGTTTTATGTCAAGCATTTGCAGATCGACTAGCTTGGATCCTGGTCCTATATATATTATTTTGTAAGATAACCAAAGAATCTAGGGGATATAACTTTTATCATGCGAAAGAACAAGAGTTGTTTGATATTCCTTTCAAAAAAGGAGTATCTTGATGAAGGTACTATGCTTTTAATATGGAACTTATGAAGTTCGACAGGTAGAAGAACCGATACAATCTAGTGAACCCATAGAATCATATTTGATCATATCAAACTCAAAATCCATTGTAGAGGCATCATTAAGGAGATCTGGTAAAGTACCATATCCGTCGGATAGACACTTCGATATCTAGGTTTGGGATGTGATCCTATTGAACTCGATGAGAACAACAAAGATTTGATCACATACATGGATGTCATGCAGAGGTTTGACTCTGATTAATGGCTTGGAGTCATAAAATTTAAAATGAAGTCCATGAAGGTCAATGATATATGGACACTCGTTGATTCACTCAAAGGATAAAGTTCATAGAGTGTAAGTGGATCTTCAATAGGATCAGAGTAGCGCAGACGAGAAGGTGGAGACCTAAAAAGCTCATCTGGTTGTCTAAAGATATTGTCAACATTATGATATTGACCATAACAAGATATTTTTTCTTGTGGCAATGCTAAATATTTTGGAGTTGAAACGTGCATTTTGATAAGTGATCAAAATGCATGACTTCGTTGAGAATAAAGAAGAACCCTGTAAATACAAATGGGTTAATAGTTCTATGAGTGTATTTCTTATCTTGTATATAAATAAAATTCTCTTAATCGAGAATAACATTCCTTACATTACAGAGAATAAAGATTTCGCTATTATCATAGTTCTTCATAAAGGACTTGAAAAAAGTATCTCTCATCTTGGGATGAAGATCTATAGAGATAGATCTAAGAGACTGCTTAAATTTTTTTAGTCCAACATACATAGAGTGTTTATGAGTAAAATTTGTTCTATCATGTACACCATATATGAGACCGAATATGGTATACTCATTAGGATAGTAAGTGGATACTTGCAAGATTTGACTGAAAATCACTGGAAGGTCATCCTTAAGATTTGAGAAATACTAAGGATCGATGACTCGGTTATGGAGAATCTGACTTAAAACTTATGGAGTATGACTCCAATTTTCAGTTGGACATAATAATAGTAAGAACGTTTTTGGAATACATTCTTACCTTAAACAATGGAGTAATCTACTGAAAAAGTTCTAAGCAGAAAAATATAGCCAAATTCAAATTGTGACGCAGAATACATTGCAGTATTCGATGCTTGCAAAGAAAGTTATGTGATTGTACAGGTTCACTGATAAGCTAGGAGTAGCACCTTCTGATGATGATTCTGCTGTATTGTACAGCGCCGAAGTCATAGCTCATGCCAAGGAGCTCAAGTCCCATTAGCTTACTAGGCATTTTGCATCGCTACCACCTTATTCGGTAAATCTATTAAGATGACATCAATCTTTAGAAGATCGACAGAAAGGAGAACTTAACCAACCCATTTACTAAAGCCTCAGTATCTAGGAGTTCTGAGATAATAATTCGAAGATGGATATATGATACTATACTGATTGATTTTAGTCTAAGTGAGAGTTGTTGGAAATTATGTCCTAAAGTCAATCGTTTGACAATTGTGCTGATTATAATTGTATATGAATTGATAAATAATAAAAATTATTTGATATTTTTTATCATAAGGATACATCTTCTAATGAACTCCTATATTGTGATGAAATCTTTAAGACTACTTTGGTCGATAAAAGAGAATTTATCGCGTAGTCCTTAAACTGACTCACGACCAAATGATATGCTATTACTAGGATGATAGCGATATCAAGTGTGAATCGTTGTATGTCATATGCATTGATTATTCTTGTAACCAAATAGTATGGAGATACTGGTATGACATGCAGATGAGATGTAGGGGTACATCGTCACTGAACGTGATCAATTGCAGAGCACTCTACTGTCAAGGATAGCTCGCGAAGGATATAGGTATAAGTGTCCCTCCGATCTGAGATCACCACGGTGACTTACAAGCAACTCACTATACTTTGATGTCAGACTAACTGAGTTTTAATTCAATGACGGAAGATTTTTGGATATAGTCAAGTACTTGTCAAGTCAGTGTGTGAGTCAAGATGGGATTGAGTCCTCCGAATTAGTAGGAGATATACATCAGTGTATTTCAATTTAACAAAATTTGAGTCCAGATAATCTATATGATAGATTTGAAAAAGATTAAAATACAATATGAATGATTTATCTAGGATTGATAGTTAAATCCTAGGTCGTCTACGAGCATTAGGGTCAAAGAGATGAATTATACGGTAACCATACGCCAATAAGTTCTGGAACATTGCTTCGCCATCATTTGATCTATCCGGACGTTGGGTCATTATTGCTAGATGGTTATATCAATTAATTCAAAAAGTTATTCCTGTACTATCAGTTTAGGTTCGAACTTATAGGGTCACACTCAAAAGAAATTTCTGACTGATCATGTGGCTGATCAACGATTGAGAATCATTCAAGGACTTAATCATCAATTTGATTGATGATTAACTTTATACAAAAATTATAATAAATTAATTTACCAAGTGTTAGTAAATTAATAGAGAATTAATTAATAATTAGATTACTGATTAACTCAATTTGATTGAGCAAAGAAGATTAAATAAAATCTAATTGAATTGGATTCAATTAGGTTTTACCTGATTAGGTTATGAGATGATCTAATCACTAAGGAAGAATTATCCTTGATTTGATCAGGACTTTGGTTCAATCAATTTTTAATTTGATTAAAATTTGATTAAAAATTTATAAATCTAATTAGATTAGATTTCATATATTTTATTTGGACTAAACTAGATGTGATTTGGTTTGGTTTCAGATAAGGAAACTAAGAATTTTTATTGAAATAGGACTCTTCTCCCTGCACCAACTCAGATTGTATACCATATATCTCCACACACAAAATTGTTTTATATGAAATTTTTTCACTCCAAAGAGTCTTTTTTCTTATCTATCTCACGTTCAAATCTGATTTGGTTTTGGTAAAAAGAAGATTCTGAAATTAGATTTTAAAATATTTCTTATTAGGAGAATCTATTCTCATCCAGATCAATCTCTCCACGTAAATAAATTTTTTTCTCCTTATATGTGAGACATTTTGAGAATATTTTTTGTGAAAAATTAGTTGGAGAACTAGTTTACCATAAAAAAATATGAAAAGGAGTGTCCCATATTTTTGTGATATATTTTAGGACGTGGAATTATAAAGAGAGGCAGAAACCTATAAGAGTCTAGGATCATTAAGACTCTTCACCCCACCTCCTTACATGCCTATAAAAGGGGTCTTTGTTGTTTCTTTTGTATGTGTAGGATACTAGAAAAGAGCTTTTCATGTGGTAGAAGCTTGGGCATGGTTCATGGTGTGAAAAATAGAGAGAAGGGTCCTCTCTCTTGGGGTGTACGCAAAAACTTGAATTTTAGGTTTTTGGTTCTATGGATTTGAGAAGAGAGAATAAATTAGAAAAAAATTATTTTCTTCTTCATCTTTCTTTTACCTCTTCATCTCCTTCAGAAGCCCATCTTCAAGCTCTGAAAAAATTTTAGAGATTTGAATAAAGGATCCAGATTAGCTAAGAAGAAGGTCTTCGTGCGAGCTAGCACTCCTGAGAAGAACGATTAGATCAAGACTTCGAGTGGATTTTTGTAGAGACCGGACACATGTGTGGCTACGAGCAACCAGCATGGATCCTCTCTACTATGTCTCTTAGTAGTGAAGATCATCGATCCGTGATCAGGTATGGAGTTTTGAACTCAGATTAGAAGTAGATATGATCTACTGCTCATATGCATGCATACTGATTTTATCTTCGGATTATTTTAGATTTTATATGCAACATAATATATCATAGATCCTAGAGTAAGCTTATTTGATAATTAGATCATATGCATATTAGATTAATTTGATTAATCTAGTTATCCTCTACTGTAATTTTTTCAAAAAAAATTTGAAATACATGCATGAAATCGCCTATGCATCCCAACATTATTTACCTATATTATAGAAAACCATCCTCATCTTGAGAAGTCCAATGATTAAGTGTTGCATGATGTGGTGCACTTCAACACCTAACATCAATACCAGGTGTGTAGTGCTACTGTGCTAAGATATAATGACGTCTTATCATTATTTTAAATCTAGTGCTATTATAGTGTCTGTCTATGCTTGCTTTGGTACAATGTGTAAGCCACACTTTCAATGGATGTTTAACTTATAAAATAATCAAACAAAAAAATCAATCATCAAATATTACATAAAAAATAGTGAAATTTTGTTGAATAATTGAATCCATACTTTTCTTTTTAACCGAATAAATGAAATAATTATGAATATAATACATAATCAATACCAATATCATTATATCAAAACTTTTAACTGTTAATATGATTCCAAAAATTAACAACTTTTCTACGATCACCCATATACCAAAAGAAATATACATACTTCATATTAATCATATGAATATGCCCTTATATCACTGATGCTATATATTTATCTAAAAATTATAATCAAATCACATTAATAATAACTCAGAATCTTTGTTTCTAAACATGGTCCTACCATCAATAACACAAATGTCTATAAATACTGTGGGTTTTTTTTGTGATCACCATTTTTTTTAAATATAGCCCAATTATTTCTAATATGGCATCAAGGGAAGGAAAGATTTAAAAGCATGTACATCACAATACATCTAGTAAAAAAAGTGCACCTTATATTATACTCTATCTTTCATTTTATATCATTATATAATTATATCATTATATGTTGTTATATACAAAAGGGTATATCACAACATTACAAAATTAAATAAACAAAACTTGAAAGATGGACAAATACATTCAGAACGACATAACACACTCCGATAATGAATACTAAATTAAGTTTTCTCCAACTGATGACTCGTCATCTGTACGATATATTCTTCTATATCTAGTGACCTT
Organism: Elaeis guineensis; assembly: GCF_000442705.2. Classification (NCBI taxonomy): domain Eukaryota; kingdom Viridiplantae; phylum Streptophyta; class Magnoliopsida; order Arecales; family Arecaceae; genus Elaeis; species Elaeis guineensis. The sequence goes on along the minus strand of NC_025993.2, from coordinate 91,468,096 downwards.
TTCTTGTAATATATTGTAATTAGATTTAAGTCGCTTATACCTCTCTGTGGCCAAATTGTAATACCACTGTAGTTTCCTATGCTATACCTACAAGCTATTATGAGTTGCATTGATAATTTCATATAGATATTTATAATGCTTTTTGTCTGAATAATTAACATTCTCAACTTCAAAATTGAAATGACTCTTCAGCACGATTATGGAAAACTCGATAGCTATTTTCTTAAACTCATTCTATATACATCTTGTTCATCCCCATATCCTATTGTATTTGAAAGGCTCATCCTCCGGTTCCCATCTTCGATCAAAAGTGATGTCAATATAGGCCTTCAAAAAATTATCACCTCATAATTATAAGCTGTATATAGGAGGCATAAAGCTTAATTTTGTAGTGATCTTTTATAACAAAATTTTTGAAAAAAATTTATTAAATCCATGTATATAATTACAATAAATAATAAAATCGATAATTTGTAAGAAAATACTAATTTTTGGGGGTGATTGAATCTTTTTGTGTATGCTCAAAAAATATATACATCATATTTTTAACATTTTAAAAAATAGTTATTGTATTCATAAATCATAAATGTATAGCAAAGAATTGAAAAAAATCTTTTTAATTTATGTTCCCTAATCCAAATATATTATAAAAAATAAAAACTTAAATAATATATGTAAGAGCTATATTTTCTTTACTTCATAATCATAGTGATTAGTTAAATCAGATAAAAAACTTATTTATAGACAAAATCCTTTTTTATAAAAAAGAAGTCTAAAAAATGATTACTTTGCAGGTATTGTTATCAAATTATATTCATTAAAAAATCTTAAATGAAATGAAGAACAATTTTATGCCTCATGCAAAAAATCAAGCAATAAATAAAATTAAAAAGAAAAAAAAATTAAAGAGAAAAATAATGATAGATTATAAAACTATTAGGGAAAACTATGGTGAAAAATCACAAAAAACACCACATACATTTTTTTTAAAAATTTGAATAAAGAAAAAAATGAGTGGAAAAAAAATAAAAAATATAATAGTTCACTTATAGAAAAATTATGGAAACACCTACATAGAGACACCTCAAAAAGCTATTTTGTACTACCGACCCCATAAAAAATTTATGCACCCTATTACTTTAAGACTAATTTTCCTATATAATTTATAAAAGGATAGCCACATAAATTTATATTTTTTTTCTTTTTTGTGCCCTGAACCTATAGAATAATTATATGCCTGATTCTTTTTTTTTTAAACCCTAAATAGAACCCTTTCTCACTTACCCCCCCATTGTTGCTTCCACAATCTTGTCCTCCTCTTCTACTCTCCTCCGACAACCACTCTAGGCTTTTTTTTGATTAACTTATTGATCGGATTTGAGTTCCTCCCTCTTCATGAGTAGATCTTTTAGATCTACTTCTATCTTTCCTTTTTGTTGCCAATTTTATCATCAGAAAGAATGATCGAGATAGCACTGCGCCTGATCTTGCGGTTTCTTTTTTCCCCTACCAGTTATATTGCCTGGAGGATGATCAAAGCAACAACCAATCTGATCTCTTGATTTTTTTTCTTGTTTGTTTTCTTTTTGGAGACAATGCATCGAAAGATGGTGTCGCCAAGGCCAGCCACCTTTCTTCGCTACGATGATTCTCGAGGTTGCTCTGTATCTTGTTTTGACCAATGCCTGCATTCTCATCTCTGGCCGAACCGATTCAAGATAGATCTCGTTTCCAAGATTTATTATTTCTAACCTCCTCCATATTTCATTACTTATTATTTTTTTTTATTTTTTTACTCTTTATTTCAATCCGACCATATTCCTCTTTTCCAATCCTCCACTGCTTATTTATAAATATATATTTTTTGTTGTTGTGTTCTCTGATTCAACCTTCTTTGCAACCTTATCCTGATCGTAACCCTAACCCTAACCCAACCCCTAATCCTAACCCTAACTCTAACCCTCACCAGATGCTAACCCTAACCGTAACCCTAAGTAGAATCCTATCCCTAACCTTAATTGGACCCTTAAATCTAACCCTAACACCCAACCCAAACACAACCCTTACCCTAACCCAGGTTCTAACCCTATCCCTACACTCAACCGTAGTCCGTTCCCTAACTCTAACCCTAACACTTAACTCTAACTAGATCATAACTCTAAACAAGCCAACCCGATTTCAATAACCCATTAACTTGATTACCTATGATCTTGTTGCACCCTTTAACCCAACAACCCAGATCTAATAATTTTGGATCCGCTAACTTGTTAACCCAATCATCTACTATCCATTTATTCTTCTCGTTAAGCTATTAGCCCAGATCTGACAGTAGTTGATCTGTAAACCCATTAACTTGCATTAGCCCAGATCTGAAAGTAGTTGATCTGTAAACCTATTAACTTGCATCCATTTTTTTCACCTCTTAACCGATCCACATCTTTTTGTTCACTAAACCCTAACCCGATTCCTCAACCTACATATATTTTCTTTTTTTGTTCATTGGAAGGTTGTTGAATATCGTCGCAACCATGTCTTTTCTTTTTAATGGACACTTAATCCATTCACTCCTTACTATTTGCTGATCTCTCACCCAATCCCTCAATCTATATACATTTCCTCTTTCTGTTCAATAAAAGGATGCTGAACCTTAGCAGCAACCATGCCATACTTTTCTTCTTTGTTATGGACACTATGGAAAGCTATCAAAATATTGCAACAACTCTTTGTCCCTTCTTTTAGATGATGTTTCCGAATAAAGGAGTGAAAGACTGTCAAAACTTAAGTAGCAACCTTCTTGTATTTTTACTAAGAAACAAAATACTTTTTCTCATATGGTGAACCAAAAATTTTGGAAGCTGTTGGATTCCCTTCGATAGCTCCACACTAAATTGATGAGGAAATGAAAATTATGAACAAATGAAAAAACTAACAAAAAAAATAAAGAGTTCTTGAAATCATCTTTTCTAGCTCACTTTTCTCAATTTCTCATTTGTTGAATACTCAAAAGATCACCTTCTTCGATTCTTTGAATCTTCAAAAAATTTGATAAAACATAAAAGAAATAGCAATTAAAAAAAATTTTAAAAAAAGAAACGATAGTCATGGTTCTCAAATTGTCCCAAACTGGATGGTTCGGGGTGTGCTGAATCAAACCGACGAAAAATTGGGATGGTTCCAATGAAGAAAACGGCACACGTCGATGCTTGAAAAAAAAGAGAGAAAAATAGAAGAAGAGAGAGAGGAGGAGAGGGAGAGGCCGATTGCCCTCTGCGGAAGCCGACGGTGGCCTTCTGTGGCCATCGGAGGGTGCCAGAAGCTGTCGTGGCTTGGTTCATCCTATGGAACCATCGTAACGAGTGAGAAAGAGAGAGAGAGAGGAGGAAGACCACCGAAGATGGGAGGATGGGATAGTGGAGAGGCGACTGGAGGTCTCTAGGTGGCCATCATGGCCACCGGACGGTGGAAGCGACATGGGTGGAGGCGTAGAAGCGGTTGGCATTGGCCATTTTTAAAAGGAAAAGACAAACAGTGAAGCCGGCTTTCGGTTTGCCGGCTTCACTGTTTTAGGATTTTTTTTTTTAAAGTTTAAAAACAGTGAAGTCGGCACTCGATTTGTCAGCTTCACTATTTTAATTTTTTTTTAAAAAAAATTAAAATAGTAAAATTGGCAAATCCATTGTCGGCTTCACTGTTATCAGATTTTTTAAAAAAAATCTATGAAACAGCGGCGATTACCTCTGTTTCATACTGCGGAGCCGCAGACGGTGTTTACGTTATCTAACGGCCGCTGCGGCTAGCCAGAGGCTCTTTGGTGGCCTCTCCGATGGACCACCTTCTCTCTTTCTCTTTCTCTCTCTTTCTCCTTAGTTCCTCTCTCTGTCGATTCGCACCGGTTCAATCCGATATGAAATCATATCGGATCGTACTATCGATCGATCGAAACAGCCATCGATACCGATTTTTAAAGCTTTGAACAACACTCTCAATCTCACCTTTTTCTATTCAGTTACTTTTCGTCTTTGAATCAACCTTTGAACCTTCTCACGTATATATAGCTTTAACTAGTAAAAGCAATCGATAAGATAATCTATCTTTGCCATCAGTGTTTTCTATTTTTTTCTTCAAAAACTTCTTCCTCTAATTAAAGTCTCTGAGATTTCTTTTCTTAACCCTCTATCTTTTAATTAACAGAGAAAGCATGCTTGTGTTACGGCCGTCCAAATCCATATGCCTTTTTTTTTTTTTTTTCTTTCCTTCGTAGGTAAGCTATGGCTACAATGTGGATGTTGATTTGGCGTTGTATATCAAGCATATAACCCATTTGTCAGTTTGAAATGAGAAACAACATGCGTTTTTTTTTTTCTCTCTCTCACTTTTATAGCATCAATTATTATATACTTTATCCTCCTCTGCAAGCTTTTATTTTTGACTCTCCGTGCCCAGGATTTTTTCCCCTTCTTCCCTGTTGACTTCTCTGCCGCACTCTGCACAAGGTAACATATGATGAAGGGGGACTTAGAACCCAGAATGCTGACATGTGTTTCCTTTAAAAGGAGACACATATTGCCAAGGGAGAGTTTTGAACCCCCTTTCATGTATTGTATAGATATCCCAATATCACCATGGTGAAAAATGGGCCCAAACTTGGCTTACAAGTCTTTGTGCAAGGTTTTTCCTAAGCACCATTATCTACATCAAAATTTAAATTGGACCTTTGTGTTTTGGTTGATTAAAGCAAAGATTATGGTACTTTAATTAAAAAAACATTTTGGGTTTAGCATAGCATCATTGATCATCTCATATTGTCTTTATAGTTTTGGATTGTGTAATATATTGCCAACCATCAATGTGAAAAATAAGTGAGAAGAAATGATTGATACCATAAATTTCATATATAACCAAGAAGTCTCTAAAATCATTCATGTCCTACAACCATGTTACTTTATATCTAAGTTAGACCAAAGGATCAAATTGATGACAATAGTGTTTCAACAACATATATAACAAGTATGCATACTAGAGCAACCTTGGCCAACCATATAATCTGACTCTACTGGTTGAACTATTGAAGCATGCTTTTAGCTGGATTCTTTGTTGCTTCCGGTTCATATCATTGTGATATCACTGTAAATTCCATATCAAAATAAGAGCCTCTCAATCATAGCTCATAACTATAATGCTTTTTGTCTAGGTTCAACCAAAGGATCAAATAGAAAATGGCAATGGTATTTTAACAAAATATATAATAAGTATGCATGCTCGAGCAACTTTAGTCAACTATGTAACCTTAACCAATTGAACGATGCTTTTAGTTGGATTCCTTGTTGCTCTTGACTCATATGATTGTAGTGTCATCATTTACGTAATAATATAATAAGCCAAATATTTACAAAATGCAATCAAAGTTTGTAGATCCTTGGTATATCAACACGTCCATTAGCTATGAAAATCCAATAGGTGCTCTTTCAATCTTCATCTGGCTACAGTAAATGGACCTATAAGGTTAGATGGACTCACCTAACTAAAACTAGCGACACCCAATACAACTTTATTCTCTCTATTTGTTTGTAATCATATAACCATTGTAGTGGTTATTTGTAATCATATAAGCTCCTCTTATGGTGAAAAGTGACAACACCAAACTCCATTGGCATTTCCATTGCATATCTCTTTCTGGCCTAGCCAAGATTTAAATTACACACAATTTGAACTTTTTTATAGGCATGGGATCATTCTCTTTATGGATAAAGTTCTTCGTTGATTTGCATGAACCATCTGATTCTTCTTTGGAAAGAACATCAAGACAAGAGTAATATTATTAATCATACCAATATACCCCCAAAAGATGAATGCCCTCCATTGTTGTTACAACTATTATAACAAAAATAATGATTATCATTCATATAGTTTATCTATATAAAATATCATCTTTTGAAGTTATTATAAAAAGGATAGGCAATAATGAAAAAAATAATGGTACTATTTTTTAAAAAAAATTACCATTTGTAGAATAATAACTCCTGTTAGCCAACATGGAATTTGAATTTGAAATGCAATTTTTTGTTTTATTGGAGAGTGAAAATACTAGTAATCTTCATTATCTTTCATTGCATAAAATATTAGTTGGACTATAATTATTACTGCTATTCCTCTAATCTATTATATATATATTATTATAAAATTATAAAAATAAAAATGGAGCAGCCGCGTTAAGGCATCCCCCATTCGACACGTGGCTAAAAAACTGCATGACGCATGGCTAAAAATATATTTTTACGCGCACGTCGGTGCGCAAGCACACCCTCTGGCTTCCGACGAGAAGGTGAGAGCGGCGAGGGAGGAGAGGTTGAGGGGGTAGGGCCGCGTCCGCCCCACGGCTGTGAGAAGGGGGAGTGGAGGGCGAGAAGAGGGAAGCGGGCGTAGAGGAAGTAGGAGTAAGGTTGGGCGTCAACGCGGTTGAGGAACGGGACAGGGTGGCGCTCCAGGCCTCGGGAAGCATCTGAAGCTCTCCCATAGGAGATGCCCATGGCTACACTGCGGAGGGCCTTGCTCGCGGAGGTGACGGCGGCGAGATCGGGAGGGGCCAGCCAAGGGAGGACCAGCTCGGCCCATCCTCGCAATGTTGGGTGGATGTCTGGCCAGGACACCACCTCCCAAGATCTTTTCAGTACCACGCGATGCAGCAGGAAGAAAGAAGAAACAAAACAAAAGAAAAAACAATCAAAATACGTGGATCCGCCACAAAAGGGCTCGCCTCCACGGAGCATGCAAACTTCACTATGAAAAAAAAAATTTACAAGAGGAGACCTCACTCTCAACCCTTATACACCCAATTCTCTCTCACTAGAAGTTTCCCTCACAAAAGCTCTCTCTCTTGGAAGACCCCCTGAACCCCTGAAGTGCCTGGCGACCGCTGTCCAGGAGCCCTGCTCCTTCTCTCACAGCAACGCTTCCGCCTCTCTCTTCTCTGGGTTCTCGTATGGCTCGTACGGGCGCAAAAAACCAAACCACCCCTGGACCGTCGGATCAAGACCGGGAGCCACCCATGCCCTCAGATCGCGCTCCGGTCTACGGAATAGTGCCATGGACCGCGCGAAACGTGTGGGAAACGCCCACACAGTCCACTGGCCCAGCCATGGACCGCCCGGTCCACGGTGGACCGGGGCAAAGGGCCAGTAGGCCGCTGGGCCTAGGCCGGCCCGCTCCTGCGCACGCCTGGGCCGCGCGCTAGGCTGGGCCGCACGCCCGCCTGGGCCGCCCTCCCGCGTGGGTCGCGCATCCAGCGCGGGCCTGGGTCGCACGTCCCACACTCCGCCGCGTGCGGCCCCGCCGCTGCCGCCCGCCGGTAGTCCTCTGCCACCTCGAATCTCATGCCGACTTCAAAAGGTCGTATCTCCTCCATCCGAGCTCCATTTCAGATGATCTTGGTCTCGTTGGACTCCATTTTTCATCGCGAACCTCGTTGTGGGCTCAATATAGGCTGAATCTCGAAGCGTCAAATCCTAACAATCTCCACCTCGACTCGATATTCGGCCTCTTCCAAACTCCGAGAGCTTCTGGATCTCCTCGCCCCCATGCCCTGGAACAATCGCCTGCTGATCATAGATGGGCAAACATGGGAGTCGAGCCAGGTTGCTCGATCCCATCTCCGTCGTATGCTGTGCTCCTCCTGACCCGAGACCTGCTCGGGGCATCGTCCTGCAGCAATAGGAATCTCACCTTGCGACGTCGCCTCTCGTCCTCCCGAGTCTCCTGTCTCGTGCCCGATTCGCCTCTGGAGCTCCACCTCGCTCTGGGCTCCACCTGGCTCCTGAAGCTCCACCTCGCACTGGGCTCCTTGCCAGGTAATAATGTCCTCTGCTCCCCTTCTTCTCCTCCAGCACAATCCTATTGCTGCGTAACACCCTCAGGATTCCTCCACCAGCTACCGTCCTGTAGCCTCTTGAATCCAGTCTACTAAGTGAGATAAGATTCCGTCTGAAATCGGGTATGTATCGGACCTCCCCCAATCTCCTCACTGCACCGTCATATGTCCTCCAGCTGACCGTCCCAATACCTCTGATCACACAGCTTGATCCATCCGACAGATATACAGTGCCCTCACTGTTCTCCAGGGAGTCAAACTGCTCCTCTCTGCAACATACATGATAGGGGCATACAGAATCTAATATCCACTGCTGAGAAGGAGTAGATACCTCATCAGATATCTCTAGGACATCTCCATTTGAATCGCTGCCGGCCGTCGCTACAGCAGCCACCGTCCGATTTTTAAGTTGAGGGCAATCTCTGGCTAGATGCCCCAACTCCTCACACCGATAACACCTGACTTTGCTCAAGTCCCTCCTGGACTTGGACCGCCCCTCGTTGCGATCTCCTGTCACTCTGTCTACCGCCTCCTGCTCCTCCAGAAGCCAGCAAAGCTGAGCTACCGTCACCTGAGCTCGAAGCTGGGTTCTCCCTCCTGAGAACCTCGTTCTGGAGTATCGCCGCGGTGACCTCATCCATCTTGATGGTGCTCTTCCCTACTAGAAGAGCAGTCATCAAGGACTCGTACGAAGGGGGAAGCGACGCCAGCAAAACCAGCACCCTGGTCTTCTCCTCAACGTTCTCGCCAACGCTGAGGAGGTCGGTGAGGATCTTCTGGAAGTAGCTCAGATGCTTCTGCACGCTCTGTCCCTCAGTCATCCGCAGTTGGTAGAACTGCCTCTAGAGGAAAAGTATGTTGGTGAGAGACTTCGCTATGTACAACTCCTCGAGCTTCGACCACAGTACCATCGGGGAAGTCTCGCTCAGCACATGGATCACCACCTCATCTGCCAAGTACATGCGGATGATACTCACCGCGTGCATCTGTAGCCGTTTCCAATCCCGCACCTCCATGGTGGTCGGCTTCTCATCGCACAAGAGAGCATCGATCAACCCCTGTTGGATGAGCACGTCCTTCACCCTTGCCTGCCACAAGGAGAAATTGCTCTTACCATCAAACTTGTTGATCTCCATCTTGATTGTTCCTGTCTTCTCCATCTTCAGTCTTGCTCACCACCGCTGCAATCTGCGTCCTTGTACCGCCTTGCTCTGATACCACTTGTTGGGTGGATGTTTGGCCAGGACACCACCTCCCAAGATCTTTTCAGTACCACGCGATGTAGTAGGAAGAAAGAAGAAACAAAACAAAAGGAAAAATAATCAAAATACGTGGATCAGCCACAAAAGGGCTCGCCTCCACGGGGCATGCAAACTTCACTATGAAAAAGAAATTTTACAAGAGGAGACCTCACTCTCAACCCTTGTACACCCAATTTTTTCTCACTAGAAGTTTTTCTCACAAAAGCTCTCTCTCTCTCTTGGAAGATCCTCTGAACCCCTGAGTGCCTGGCGACTGCTGTCCAGGAGCCCTGCTCCTTCTCTCACAACAATGCTTCTGCCTCTCTCTTCTCTGGGTTCTCGTACGGCTCGTACGGGTGCGAAAAACCGAACCACCCCTGGACCATTGGATCAAGATCGGGAGCCATCCACGCCCTCAGATCGCGTTTCGATCCACGAAATAGTACCGTGGACCGTGCGAAACGCGTGGGAAACACCCACGCGATCCACAGGCCCAGCCGTGGACCGCCCGGTCCACGGTGGATCGGGGCAAAGGGCCAGCAGGCCGCTAGGCCTGGGTCAGCCTGCTCCTGCGCGCGGGCCTGCGCGCGCCCTGCTGGGCCGCGCGCCAGGCTGGGCCGCACGCCCGCCTGGGCCGTTGCCACCCGCCGCCGGCCGCCGGTGGTCCTCCGTCGCCTCGAATCTCGTGCCGACTTCAAAAGCTCGTATCTCATCCATCCGAGCTCCGTTTCAGGTGATCTTGATCTCGTTGGACTCCGTTTTTCGCCGTGAACCTCGCTGTGGGCTCAATATGGGCTGAATCTCGAGGCGTCAAATCCTAACATGCAATGCCTCCTCCTCCGCCTCTCGACCTCTCTTCTCCTCCATGTCTCGAGGTGCCGAGCCCGAATGGGTTGAAGTACAAATCCCAACTTGTACTCGTTCTAGGGAGAAATTATTGCATGCACCAGGTGCAAGTGGAAAAAAAAAAAGATGGTGTTGAGGATGATCGGGCGGTGATGAACGAGGAGGTGGAGGAATTTTTCACGATCTTTTGCCGGATGCGCGATTTCTCGCCGTGCTTGGCCATCGACAATGATGGCGGCAGGGCCGGCCGGCCTAGAGAGGTGGTAGATGCATGCGGGTCACCATGCGATGGAGTCCGACTTTCGTGCGGAAGGCTTCATGGGGCCCAGTGTCGGCAACGATGACAGTTAGAAGGGTCGCTCAGAGGCAGAGTAGGAGGCGGTGGTGGTGGAGAGGGTGATGGAGAAGATGATACCGCGATGCCTCCATCTCAATGCGGAGCTGGAGCCAGAAGATCATGTGGTCTCGAGCTCATACAGTGAGTCTGCTACCTCGCGCTATGCACGTGCGCCCACCTAACGATCTGGTAGCTCCAAGACCCAAATTCCAAGTGGAGCTGTTTTCTTCCATGCCATCTATTTATTTGTTGCAAAAAAATAGCAGGAGATCAAATGACATAAAAGCGTGTGAATCAGTATTAAGCCATACACCAAAAAAGCAAATCAATTCGATGATGTAATCTGTAAGTTCATATTATATAGTTTCTATATATGTTTTGGTAATGTAACTTATGCGCCAAATTTTCTCATGCATGCTTGCATGTTACTCTGATCGAATCCCATTGTAAATTATGTTCTCCTACAAGATTCTGTGCTTGCACAGTTGGTCAAAAGATTCAGATTGATATTTGAAGAAGCGTGAGGCTCTACTGTGACTATAATTGAGAAGACCACTATTTGCAGCAGAGTAAGACATCAACTAGATGGTCCTCTTATATCAAGAAATATGATGTTATGGAACTCCTTGAGAGACAAGGTTACATCATAATCCATATTATGCACAAAATATATATTTTAAATTATTTTAATTATTTTTAAAATGTATGTAGAAAAAATCAATGAAAATAAAGGAAAGATAGAAAATAATTAAGGATATGACCTTTCCCCACATAGATGCTTATTTTTTTCTGCTTCTTTTTCTTTTCATTTCATTATCTTTTTGAGAGATCTGTGAAAAAGAAGAGCACTTGAGAGAGATTAGAGAGGTTTCGTAGATTCGCATCTCGCATGTTATTTACCGTGGGATTTGTACGATTCATTTGCACCTGATGCATGCAATACGGAGGTCTTCCTGAAGGTCCAGAGTGTTTTCATTATTTTTTTCGGTAAAGATTACGAAACATAATTCTGTCGTTTTGTGATTCTTTTAGGAGAGGAATGAGAAAGAGATAATATATACTTTCGATCCTTGATTTACGGGATGATGAAATTAATATTGATCGAGGATTGTTGAAAAAATTTAAAACTTTTGATGTCAAATAGTTTTTAACCCTTCAATCTTTTGTTTCTTTCTACTCAAACAATTTTTTTTTTGCATGTTTGATTATATTTTTTATAACTTTTTGATGATTTTAAACGAATTTATCATGGCATAGTAATAGTTGATTATGAATTTCTCATAAACTTTGCAACTACTTATGATAAATAGTGAATAGCTTAACTCACTACAAATATCTATTTCCTAACTTCAATTACATCCATCCATCTACTGCCCAGTAAGTATAGGATGCTTAGCTCTCTTAGGATTGTCTAGTTCTCACAGAGTGTTGAAGATAAGGAGATTTAAATGTGCTGCAAATTTTGAATCAGATAAAAAGATATATGTGTCTAAGTTTATATTTTGATTTAAAATATTTGATATCATCTATGATGTCTTTTATATTATCTTAAAATTTTAATTTATAAAAATATTATTTAAAAAATAATTATATACCATGCATCGTATGGTGGGGTCCTAAGCTAGTTGCTATATAAATATAAGGAGAGGCCTTCAAGACTGCTATAAAAATTTTTAACAGCCATTATCTCTAATGCGGCTAATGTGTTTTATAGGCAATTATTATCATTTTTTTTTTTGACAAAAAGCAAGGGGGAGGAAGATAAAAAAAAAAAAAAAAAAAAAAAAAATCTAGGCTGGTTCGATAATTTGACCGGACCGGACCCGCTCTGGTTTACAAAATAACCCTGGTCTACAGACGTCGCATGGATAGGCTACAGAGGGTACTCGACACCCGGAGCTAATATCTATCCTCAGAGGATCACTTCTTCCATGCTTCCCCTCTCTCTTCCTCTCTCCTTTTCTTCTCTCTAAGCTTTTTGCTCTCTCCAATGGTGTCTACGAGCGCTTTAGTCGGCAACTTACTGATACCCACGGACGGGATTGCCTCCGCCTTCCCTTCCTCTCCCTTGTGTGAGTATTTTGCTCGACCTCACCACAGCCGTTTAGGGTTTTTCTCCTCGGGACTCGATTTCTTCGATTGGTTCTTACGTCGAAACTTAATTTATGTATTGATTTGAATTGGTGGCTTGATTCTTCATTCACTTGGTTTTGTAACTTTTCTCTCTTTTCTTTTGCAAATAATTGAAGAACATAAGCTTATCTAGGACAAAATTCGTTGATGCTTTTAGAGAAAATAGGTTTCAGAGGCACTCCTGAACAAGCTGGTGTTGTTTTCTGGCAGTTATGCATGTTCCGGATTCCTGATATGATAAAAAGATGTGATCTTTGGTTGCAAGCTATGCTTTTCTTTTCCTCTTTTCCCTGTTAGAGGCTTGGTTTTGTTTGCATCTCTGCTTTCTGAGTGATCATTATGTTAGGAAGTGTGACATCCACCTGAGCTCATTGCGATGTCCATGAACTGTTATTTGGTTAGCTTGAATTACCAGTTTGAGGTAGACTTTCGAGCTATGCATCTGTCCTTAACTAGAGGGTGAAAAAGTTTAGAATTTGAAGTTTGAATACATGTTATTTATTAGAAGAAAACATGGATAAGGTGATTAGGGTGAATCATTTAACATTTATAGCTGGAATGACTTCTTGTTTCATTATTTTAATTATGACGTATGAAAGAATTATCAATTTTGTTAGTAAAGCAGGGTCAGACTTTAATGATAGCTATTTTTCCATGCTTCTAGATGTTCATGAATCACGAGTAGGTTTGCGAAGCCTGGTTATTGCTTGTCAGCTTTGCCTAGTTGTTGACTATAAGATTGTTTCTTTATGCTTCCAATGATCCTAATGGAAAAATTTTAGGCTTATGTAGTTATCCAGTAGATGTTCAGCACTGTTTTGATGGTCTAAGGTAAGATTACAATTGCAATCCAGTAACAATATGCATCATGTTGATGTTTCTTGCATTTTCGTGCATCATTTCAAAAACCACAGATGCATGCATATATTGTAAAGCTGTATACGTCTTTGCTTATACATGCGTGTCTTGTAAGGGAACATGCGCCTTATACATGCATATACCAAATCCTGGAATTTTTCATAGATATTTGGATTAACTACTAAATATAAGTATAGGCTCATGTGATATGTCATTCTTTAATGGTATGTATGGTTTATTATATGATCTTCATGGTGCCTGATTTTTCTGAAAATTAACAACTACTGTTGTATTGTTTTTAGTGGCAATGCATAAACATGCCAGCTTTATGTTCTTCTTTCGAAAGTTTTAAATTTCAGCTATGACCGTGCTCCATTTTAGGTCATAAACTTGATGCAAATGGTGTTCCAATTTTGTCATGGCCCATTAGCAAACGAACACACACATTGAAGTCTCTTCGTGTATATGGTTTATTTGGAGGAAAGAAGGAGAAGAGTGAGAATAGTGATGATCCTCCATCAAAGGTGAGGAAGCAAACCATTTGTTGCCCCATTCATATTTGAATTTTATGATGCTCTTCATAGCATGCTAGCTTTACTAATAGGATTGAATTTGACCATAGACAATGAAACTTCTAATCCCTTATTGATCCAATAAATAACAAATGAATGTTGAAACATTCATATGCACTCTTCTAGACATGTATAGCTTAAATATTTGTTTTAGTACTCATATGTTCTTCCTGTTATTTATTGATGTCATTGCAATATATGGGGATAAGCTGGATGATGGTTTTGAGAGAAATCCTATGCCTATGACTTGGAATGTAGAAAAAGACAAGAAAACCCATGGAAGGATGTAAACACCATCAAATCACAATAGAAAAGAACTTAAAATAAAAAAAAACCCTCTGCGTCTATCAAAAATGCACTCTGGTCTGTTTTTTTAATAACCTGATCATTCCTTTCTTATAGATGGTCCACCATACACAAGATAGAAAGAAACAGTGTACCCTTCTATTTCGCCATTGTAAACCTGATCCTTTGTTTGAGTAACCCTTGGTGCCTTCTTTTGGTTTATCTATTGAAAGTTGATAAGTAATTCACACATTTCCCACAAGGAAGTCAGAAAAATTACAGAAAAAAATTTGGTTGTGTTGGGAGTGTTACCTTCAAACACTGATCTAGGAGATCAGGGTCATGTAGACGACAAGTATTTAAAGACTTACAGCTTTTACAGGATATTCTTTTTCTTATATGCTATTCACCATATTTATTATGTTCGATAATTACTTTATACAGGTTACCAAAGTGTCTTTATTTCAATGTATTGGTAGTAGAAACTCAAGATTATGGATAAGAATCAGATACAAAGGCTATTGAGTGGATCTGTATTCTGGTTCTGTGAAGAATTTTCATGCACATTGCATAAACATAATAAGATTAATGTCAAGACAAACAAATGGTAAAAATACAAATAAAAAGTTTGTGAGTGGATCAGATTTATTAAATTAAACTCTTGTTTTATGTATCGTATCCATTCACAAGAATCATACTTAAGGTCTCTTACTCGCTATGATGGAGAAATTTGAGAGCAACTTCATTCCCATAATGAGATAGGTCACTGTATCATTTGCATCATAGTGGTCAAGGTGTGCAGCATTATTTTTTTAATCAAGGATGCTTTGATCATAAAGTGATACCTCATCTTGGTTGTTAAATAAATCATACATATTTCCCCCAGAATATATTAAAGGTTGCACCCCAAGATGTCCATCCAATTTGGCATGATACACTTCAGAAAGCATGTCATATTCACAATTTTACAAGTTTAGATTGATATAATCAAGTGAGCTTAGTGTGTCTTGATTCTAGCCTGACTTTAGAATGTAATATAAACTTATTATATCTTCTTTAGAAATGAGTAGTTGACATGGAAAGATGGCCCCATCATGATTTGACAATTTGCAGTGGCTAGCATTATGAAGTGTCCAGATGTCCAACATGTTTGGGATGCCAACTAATCCATCATTTGATATGTTTAGTAATACTTGATGTATCAAGCTAACAATGGACATATCAAACATTATATCCTTTGAAACTGTTCACCATGCCCTATGATAGATCAGGCTAAATGTTTCCTTCCATATATTCTTATGAACAACTTCCATCTACTCACATCCCCAGAGAAGTCAACACACTTTTGCCATATCAAAATGCATTGCCTTCTATTTTTATGGAAGTTTCAACATTTAAGTTTTGAAGTTTATGGAAGTATGTGTTCTATTGATACCTTAAAAATCTCAATCACCTAATACCTGTCAAATACAGTTTAGAGGGTCTTATAGTCAATTTTCTTAATGGGAGAAGCTTGATTGTGGTGAAACTTTCAACATAAGTTGTAAGGATTGACAGATGGAGCTCTAACCATGTTAGTCAATTTGAAAAAAATGCTTAACATGGAGGCTTAATGCTTAAAATGGAGGCTAATGCTTTTAGCAACTGAGGATATACTCAGAATTTGCCTTCAAGTTTTAGTTCTCAGATTTAAGATTGTGTAATGGTTTGCTGGCTTCATATAGTTAAAGCGGTCTGCCTTGTTCATGTCAAATTGAAGCAATGTATGACATCTTCTACAATTAGCTGCACCATGATGACATCAGTGGGGCACCAAAAGAACTTCAACTTTCGTTGCTTTCTTGGTATGAGGTTGTGCATGTTTCTACTGTGTTAGTTGATGTCAGTACAATCTGATTTAGGAGGCACTTGATCCTAAGAAAGAATGCAAATGACACTTCAGGCAAAAGAGTGGAAGAAGCTACTCAAGTTGATGATGAAGAGACGTTTCTAAATAAAAGGAGTATTTGTAACATTTGAAGAGTAGGTCCTCTGGAGAAAAGAAGAGAGGCATCACAATAGATGTAGGATCATCCTCCAATCTTAGTTCAAGTTGGTGGCGGCATCTCAACGAACATCACTCGAGCTTGACCAAAAGCTCAGTTAGACAACAAGAAAAACCTTAGTTTGGCTTGTTTGTGTAATCATGAAAATGTCATGGTGATTGAACAATGTTTTGCACATTCTTTACCAGATGTGGTGCAGTATCCAAGTCTTATTGTATTTGGAGCCTATGTTAGTCATATGTCCTATAGGTTGACCGCTATTGTATGACCGAGTTGAAACTCATGATACAATGGTCTCGACAAAGTCATACTACATAAGGGACAAAAGGTTACCTGGACCTAAGTGCTACATTTCAATATGGGATATCAGTATTTAATTTAGCTTTTTAGGTGAGTATAATTCCTTCTTGATTGTAATGTGCCCATAATATGATATAAAGATATCAAATGGAGGATCACCATCCAAGAATATAATAACAGGTCCACATTCTACAAGATCCATATATTGAACAATTATCAAATCAATTAAATTTTATGACATTATAAGTACATGTTTAAGGATTTTGTTGCCTTAATATATGGATATTTATGGTAAGATTGCAAAACTTGGTTTGGATATCTGTGGAACCAAACAAGTTTTAATTTTGGTAGCTTTTGATCCAGCTGTGCCAATAATAATAAAAAAAATAAAGTAAAATAAAGGGAAAATATTACAAAAAGCCAAAATAAAGAAGATTAGACTTCACTTTAGGAAATATTATGTTTATAGACTTTTGGGTTCAAAATCTTTGTGCTAAACCAACAAAAGTTTTTTTTCTTTTGGAAAATAAAAAGTTCAGAACAAAAATACAGCTCGTTTTTTGATCTCTAACTCTACACATGACAATCTACATGCAGACAAGATCTGATCTCTGGGATGGTCATACTAGCTTTCATTTCCACGCAATTGCTTCTAACACATTATCAGAATAACTCTAAAATTTCTTAAATCTCAGAAAATCTGAGCTTAATCATGACAAAATGCTCTCTAGAACTCAAGAAAATGGAGAAATGATGAAATTAGCTAATTTCTCCATACATATAATATATTTAGGCACATAAGCTAGTTTTAATCATAAATCCAAATCCACCTTGATTTTGAATCAGTTTTGACTGTGATTAAAATGCGTTGAGAATTCAGTTGAAATATAAAATGACGTTTTAAGGAGTGATGTCATTTGTAATGATGTTAGTTACTTTAATTATTTGTTTAGTTCGGTGATTTGCAGAAGCTTCTTCATGCATTTCTTCTTTGCTCTCTGATTATTTTGTTTCTGCTTCTTGTTTTAAGTGGGCAATGGTTCTAGAATTTTTAGAATTTAAGACTGGAAGATAGGGGAAAAAACAGCCTAAAAGCACATTTGTTATACAGTTATTGGAAATAGTCACTGGCAGGCATATCTATAAATACTTGCTTTGGCTCTTGTCGAGAAAGGACTGACACTTGGGTAAGTTGGCACGAGGAAAACATCACTATTTTGTGAGCAAAAATTCTAGAAAAAGAGGGTAGAAAATCTTGAATTTTCTTTCAGTCTTCAAGCCTATACATCTTTATATTCGCATTTGAATCTTGTGTATATATTACTTGTTTCATAAATAAATATTGTTCTTATCCATTACTTGCTTTTCCAAATTCTTATAGTTTTGGTCTTTACCTTAGTTCAATTGAATTTTATATGTCACGGTGTGCCCTCCGATTACATGTTTCAAGTCAAGGTGCTGTACAAATTGAGTAGACTTGGAACTACTCTACTTGCTCTCCCATTCAGTGAGACAGAGATGGATATCTACATGGCCTTGAATAGTGGCTAGCTTTCTAAAATTATATATGCTCAGATCTCAATGTTTCAATATATTCACTTCACTGGACTTGGACCCTATTCCAGATGGCATACTTGTTATTGCTTGTGCTCATGAATTTTGAATTTTAAAACATCATGTGGTTGAGAGAAGTGAGTATATAAGAGTAAATGGGGAGTTGCACCAATTAATGATAGTATTCAGGAGTTGAGCTGAGATGGAACAAGCTGATGTGACCAAGGTCTAAGGGGTACTAGGTAAATGAGAGTCTTGGACCTGTCTTGAAAGGGTTGGAAATATGTGGGGAATCCCAAAACACACAAGTGAACAAGAAAAAGGCTGTGTTAGTAAATTCAGCCCTTGGTAGGGATTGATTAAAAAAAAAAAAATCATAAACTGGACCCTAAGTGGTTGGGATAATTGGACCTGAATTTTTGCCAAGCAGCATTTGATGACCCTTAATTTTACAATTGAAAAACTTATCCCTTGAGATACTAGTCAAATCACATTTGTAACTATTGAGATATTTGATCAAGATAAAGAACGATCTTGAACCATCTTTCCTCAATACATACTAGATATCCCAAGAATTTATTCCTATTTTCTGTAATCCTCTTGGCCTTTTTCTGTTGATATGATTGATTGCTGTCTCATGCTAATTTTTGGATGTGACTGACACTTGTACTTTTGAAGATGATCTGAAGATATAGCTTGTCGGGTTCTTACTAAGAGGAGAAAATCCTACCTTATAGTAGCACTTTGGCAGCACCATATTCTCTACTGTTGTCCTGATGTTTGTCAAATGTATTTTTAACTTAAGCATCCATACTCTAAATTTGCACCTATCCCTTGATAATATGGATACCATCATTTTCTATGGCCAAAGTCTTTCTTTTCTAAAGTTAACCTAACTCTATTCATCTCCTTTTATGTGCTTTAGCCGGGGATGTTTGGAAACATGCAAAATCTGTATGAGAATATTAGGAAGGCTCAGACGGTGGTCCAAGTTGAGGCTGTCCGTCTGCAAAAGGAGCTTGCAGCGTATGCATTAGTCATTAGATTCTGAATAATGTTTTTTCCTTATTTTCATGAGAAAATGTGGCCTCACTTTCATCCCTGTTTGTCTCGCAGAGCAGAGTTTGATGGTTACTGTGAAGGTGAGTTGATCAAGGTATGTCTGTCCACACGTGTTGTTTATCTTGATCATGACTGAAAACTGAACCATGTTAACCTCATAAAATGGGTAAATTGCAGTACATATTGGTCTCAATATATTGTTTGATGCACACTGCCAAGTTATCTTTTAAATTGTTTACAACATTACACCCTCAGGAATTCTTTATCTTTGACTATGTGTTAAATATAATTAGTCTGCAAAAGATACACGATAAGCTTTTATATTACAGGATTTTGGTGTCCAGGTGTCTTGAGTGTCCAACATGCCAAATTCCTGACAAACCTGAATGAAGACACACTGTAAAAATGAATTATTAATTAAAATTCACAAAAGTATGCACTTGTATGTATGTATATGTAAAATGTCTTTAACTAAATTGGCTGGTCAATGATAATCTTGTTTGTTGGGAAAAAAAGAGAATGTATGTCACTTGATGTTAAAAAAAAGGTGTTGGCTGTGTGTCACTTCAATACGTGACAGCTTAAATACTAGCACTGGTAAAGGTGTCATTTTCAAAATTCTATGTCAAGTTTCGACGCTACATATGCATAATTAACCCTTTTGCCTTGCCTAGAGGTACTTTACCATGCTATCAAACCGTAGAACGTCTACAGTTTATAGATCTGAAAAAAATGAAGTGTATGATTCACTTTCAGAATTTAAGAAGGAAAAATTTGCTATTTTATGTTGTAAGATGTTTATGCTGTGCTTTTAATTGATCTCTCACATCAATAATGACTTGTAATTTTTAGTTAAATTAATGGGTTTTTTTGCATACATACCCTTCTAAACCTTAGAATTTGCATGAGTATCCTTCCAAAATTGATATTTGCACATACATCCTCATAAAAAACTTATTTTACATGTATACCCTTTTATTTTATTTTATTTATTTATTTATTTATTTTGCATATGTACCCATGCCATCTAACCTGTTAAGAAATTAATAGTTTTAAAATTGAGATGATTGAAATATCTTTAATGGGTATATATGCAAAAAAAAATATTTATAAGGATATATATATGTAAATAGCAATTTTACAGATATTCATGTAATTTCATATATTTAGGAGGGTATGCATGCAAAAAAAAAATCCTTCGGTTTTTTATGTGAATATCCTCTTAAATATTGGTTTTTGCATGAACACCCTTTCAAAATTGATATTTGCATGTGTACTCTCACAAATATTATTTTTACATGAATATCTTTGACACAACAGTTAGCTGTTGTCATTAGTGAAAATCACATTTATTTAAATTAAAAATTAATTAAAATTATAAAATTATTTTCATATTTATTTAAATTAAAAATTAATTAAAATTGTAAAATTAATTTTTTACTTCAAAAGCGAGTAATATGTTAATGGTCTCACTAGAAACTTATCTGACCAATTGAACTTTCCATCTTCCTAATAATAAAATTTTTTGTTATTTAATCATTGAATTGATCTTTTTTTGACCAATATTTTCGTAGAAAATATTGATGAGCAAGCACTAGATGAGTCTGAGTGTTAAAATAAGTTGAAATAGATAAAAATAGATTTTTTTTTTGCGTGTATATCCTCTTAAATATGTTAAATTGTATGAATATTATCGCAAAGTTGCTATTTGCATGTTTACCCTTATAAATATTTCTTTTTGTGTATCTATCCATTAAGAGTATTTCAATCATTTAAATTTTATACTGCCAATTTCTTAACGGGGTTAGATGACATCCGTATATTTGTCAAAAAAAAAAAAAAGGGGGCACATATGCAAAACAAGTGTTTTATCAGGGTATACATACAAATATCAATTTTAGGAAGGTATTCATATAAATTCTAATATTTGGAAGGGTATGTACACAAAAAACCCTAAGTTAATTTATAGGTCATGCTTGGCATCTCAATGATACATTGTACTAGTGGCCTATTATTTTATAAACCTTTCTTAACTTCAACCTTCTGTTCGCAATTATTTTGGTCCACAATTTTTTATGATCTTTATTCTTTCAGTATGCTGTCTCTTTTAATCAGTTTCGATGGCTTTTTAAGCCTCCTTTGCACACTCGAAGTTCCCATTTCTCTGCAGATATTTGTAGTAAATGATAAATCAACAATGTGTTTATGAATAACACATAATTAAGTATACACCATCAAATGTTACTGCCACTCATGAAACATCTGTTTCACTGTATTTTTGCTATCATATACCTTCTGGCATTTACATGCTTATAAGGTTATTGCATTGGCGGCATTTACATGCATATAAGATACTAACCTTTAGTGCAAATGTGTGTGCGCACATATTTGAAGCTAGCCCAGCTCCAATCCCAGGTCTCTTTGAGAATCTACATCATATCTCTGTTAAAATAACTGCCATTGCCTGTGTTGATGAACACACTTATAATTATAGTTTATATGTAACACCTTATAGTTACTTGTAGGTTGTATCACACTTTATGGTTACTTACGGTTTATATCAAGGTTATATAGCACCTGTACTTAAATCACGGATATTACCAATGGACAACCTAGCACTGGTACCTCTGAAATTGTTGACAGTGACTTTTATTATCATATTTATAAAGCCAAACAACTGCAATAGAATGTAATCATGTTAGCATTTGTATCATGGAGTTTGGGTCCTTTTTTTTAGTGTCCGTTATCATTTCATGCTGTGCAGCTGCAATTAGCAATGGTGCATCCTCATATTAGTGTGAAAAAAGTTATCTATAGGTTCTCCATTTAATTTCAGTTGATCATTTTATCAGGTAACACTTTCTGGAAACCAGCAACCTGTACGCACTGAAATAACAGAGGCTGCGATGGAGTTGGGGCCTGAAGTAAGTGCTGATTTTGCACCATTTTCCAGTGGCTGTCTCTGTAAATTTTGATAATATTAGAAATACTTGCATGTATTGAAATAGATGAACTCAGCTTCAATTTTTACCTTGCATCGTGATGGTATTTTAGAGAAATCTTAATTGGTGGTGTACCATGATATCAGCCACTTGGCTATGGAATGATCTGATTGTAAATTTTTGGTATGTTACTGCTTGCTAATTTGCTTATCACAGTGCCTACACTACTCTCAGGAAATGACCATCTTATCAGACATATGGTCACCAAATTTCTATTATATCATTTTTATCCAGTAGCATGTGAACTACTACGAGAAATATTAAGGAAATGGTTGACAGCCGGTAGGAAGAATGTGCTCGGCTGGGCCTTCTTGATTTTATACTTCATGTTCCATGAGTCACTCCATTTGTGATGGGAGAAGATTTGGAAGATGACATTGAATCATTTCTCTGGTACAGGAATACAGTTTCTGTGATATGGTGCTAGTGGTTTAGAGCCATTTACCCGTCCACTTTTTCCTCATATTTCTTTGCCGCCGCCTGCCTGCCGGTGAGCTGGTGGCAGCAGCGGCCTGAGGAAAAGGCAGATGGTGGATTGTGCATTTTAAATGCGCCACCATTTGTAAAGTAGCATCATCCTTGTATATGGTCAGCTTTCTTTTCTCAACATTTATGCCTTGAAATCCAGGCCTTTATTTGTCAGGCCTCCTTTTATTTTTTTTAACCAATGTTGTATCATTGATGAAATGAACATAACAATTATGTCAGTATATATCTAATCTAATTTCAAGATGGAGGTAAGCGATACATCATCATTGTTTCATCCAGGAATGAATTGACACCTATGTGAAAGATATGATCCTTCAAGATTTTTTATGTTGTTATATGAGTATTCAGTTGAAAATTTTTCTTGGATATTTCTTCTATCTGTGTAATTTAATAAGAACCTGAAATCCTCATCCTTTATATTATCTTTGCAGAAGCTCTCTTTGTTGGTAACCGAGGCATACAAGGATGCACACCAAAAAAGTGTCGAGGTAAGACTTGTATCCTTGTAATCCAAGATCCCATGTTTGAGTTTGTGAAGTATATTAAGCTAAACAATTGCATAAAAAATTCCTTCTAGGCCATGAAAGAGAGAATGAGCAATCTCGCCCAAAGCTTAGGAATGCCACCAGGCCTCAGCGAAGGGCCCAAATGATGAGAGGCAGTGTTATTTCACCGAGACTTCTAATGCTCATCAATTTTGCATACTAGCTAAGATTAAGCGGTCAGATGAATCATGGCTACGCATCTTCTAATCTCACACAGCTTGATTAGCTACATAAATACTTGTGCTCATTGTCACGATTGTTGTATCAAAGAGAATAACTCGCAGAGCCCTTTATTTTTTTCAATGATTTATCATAATTAGGTGGGTTTTTCTTGCATATATCTTCCAATATTTGCCAATATTGCATATAACTCCTTCCCTTGTGCCCATTTGCAAATTGATCCCTATAAAGTTATACTTTATAATTGTCTGCAATATGTTGCCAGGCTAACTCAGCCTTTTTTTTTCCTTCATATTTGATGACAAAATTATCCTGCGCCCCTATGGATGATGCTGGAGGACTGAAGGCTAGGTTTGGACTATACTGCAGGCAATGAGATGGTGCCTGGGCTAGTTGAGGATGTGGAGCATCGCGAAGTTGCCGTTGGGCATGTGGCTGTAGACCAACAGTCGAAAATGTGGCAGTGGGCAGGTGCAGCAACTCCTTGACACCATGAGGTTCTGATGCATTGGCCTTTCCCAGTGACTTCGCCTCCTAGAATGCCTCTTCCATCATGATTGCCTCATAGGTGGACGTTGTCCACATTCTAACGAGACTCGTGGGAGAGATTGTTTTGGCCGAGATCGAGCTTCACGGTATTGGAGAAAGTGAGGACACATTCGTCGGAATGGGGAAAGACAATTCATTGGAGCTGAGCTGGAGGATGGAGACATTGGAGCAGCTAGCGAGCTGCGTCAAGATTTCACTATAGATGTGATTGCCGAGGGAGAGGACTTGAAGGGATCAAATGTAGCCGTAGGTCGAGGGGGTCATGCTAGAGGAGCTGGCAGTCTGGTTCAGATGCCGCAAGCTCGAAAGGCTGCCGGAACCCTAAGGGACTCAGTTGAAGTTCTTAGTGATAAAGATCACCTGAAGGTCTGGCAGCCAGAAGATCGCTAGAAGGTTCTTCTACCTGCTGAGATCCAATGCCTTCAAGTTCGAGAATGCTGCTGGAGGGTCTGTTCTTGCTCAAATTTGGACTCTAAAGCCCCACAAGATTCTTGATGCTGGATAGAATCTCAATAGAGATTCTATTCTTGGTGGGGTTTGAGAAGCTCATATTGCTCCTTCGGCATGTTGCCAGAGAGGTTCGTGCCAAGGTGTCATGGGGTGAGTGTTTTTTTTTTTTTGGGTGTATGCGAGTGGTCGCACCACTTTAATGTGAGTACAATTTAAAAAGTCAAAAAATAAAACACCCTGCGTGGTCCGTGGGCAGATCTTGTCCTTGCATAAGGTCTAGTTTCTGATATGCTTGGCAATGTATGATGTTATCCAATTTGTCATATTATTCACCTCTCGAAATAATACCGAATAGACACCATGATGGAATCATAAAAGGAATCTCAGATGTCATGGAGGAGCGTATGGACCTTTAATTGTTTTATCTTTTATCGAATCTATTTGGTAATTATGGCAAAATTATTCTGTATAAAAATACTTTTCGCTCGCAGCTCATCTGGTGCAAATGATGCTCATCCAAGCAGTTTGAAGTTTAGCTTTGGAGATGAAAGTTTCAAGATGTGACCCCTCTACCGTTAGCAATCTAGCATTTGGACTGTGGATGATATTATAACCAGTACCATCTCTGCCATCTCTAATGCTATCATCAAAGTTAACCTTGACAAATTCCGAAGAAGGGGGCTCTCAAGAAATAAAAAGAATCATCTGGGTCGCTATAAGAGCAGCATGGGAGTCCTAGAATTTGGGGTGTTAAGATATAGGCTAATAGCGTCGAATGTACTTTGCAGCTAAGTAAAAAACTGTTTCTAGCATCTAATGCGTAGGCACAATTTTGACTTCGAAGATCAAGATGTTTCTGGAAAGCTAGATTTGATGGCAATATACACCATCTTGGTTCTCTAGGAACATGTTGACACTACGGTCATACTAAGACAGATTGCATCAAAGAAGGGGTCCAGTCAAGCGCCGCTGCTGGCCCTCTAAGACTGATCATCCACCATCCTCCAAATTAACCTCGTCTTAGATAACGAAGAGGACATGCTTCGTCAACTCGTCCTCCAACCTACAAATCGAACAAGAAGTCAGAAGCTCTATACCCCTATCTTTGAGTAACATATGCATTGGAAGCCGATCCCAAGTGACCTTCTAGAGAAAGAGTCTCATCTTGGGGTGAAAAGCCACTCCAGATCCAAGTAGCCTTGATCCTCCTATTTGTCCCAGGTCTGTACATCTCAACGAGGTCCCTTATTGGAATCTTAGGCAATACGATCAACCTACACCCTCAAATCCTGACTTCGATGGATGGAAACCGGAATAGCGAGAATCTGATCAACGAGTTGACTACCAAAGAGACATGACATCCTTTGTTCTCTAGCCCCTGTCATCAGCAGTCATCAAGTCATAGATTCATAGATGGTTGTCCACCTCCATGTTAACGTAGGTCAGCCAACGAGAGAGAGGCAAGCTAAAAATTCAGATATCTTGAGTCACATCAACTGATGTTCCATCCCCAATTAGTCATCTGCCTGGGTCAATATTGCTAGGCATGAGTACAAATCTCCTTCCATATGAAGGAGTAACCACGATCAATCAGGATTTGCAACTCCTGACTCGATGCCCCATATAAGCCCTCATCATCTTACTCCACATGTAGTCTGGTTGGATGAGAAATTTAGTTGCATGTCTTACAATCATAGCCTTCCTCTTAATCAATAAGGACTGAATCCCAAGGCTCCCATCTCTCACAAGTTGGCAGACCATCTCCCAGGGCAATAAGTGAAGCCCATGTCTATCATACCTTGAGCCCCATAGAAAGTTTTAGAGCTATTATTCCAATCCTCTGAGATAAGAGCTCGGCACCACTATGTTCGCCAAGAGGTAGGTCAGGATGGAACTCAAGACCAATCTCACGAGCGTAGTCATATCCATCATGGTGAGAGTATTGGCTTGCTAGCTCTTGAGGCGATCCTGGATCCGCTGCTCCATGGGCCTATAGTTGGCCCTCCGAAGTCTCCACCCGATGATAGGGACCCCCAAATAGGTCAAGGCTCTAATCTTCTTCAGAATTGCTAGGCTGTCCTGAATCGTCTGCTTCATCTGAATCTTCATCTTAGCACTAAAGGTGATCATAGACTTTTGTAGATTCACTAGCTGGCTAGAAGCCCAACAGTAGGCCTTAACAATAGTCGCAAAGCATCTCGTATTTTGGATCGAGGCCCAACCAATAAGTAGCAAGTCATCTGCAAAAAGAAGTTATAAAAGTGGCTAAGTCCTGGGGCGGGCCAGTAGGGCTCCAGCTCTGACCTTGAACTGCGTCCCTCAAAGCACGAGACAAAGGATCAGCATATAAAATGAATAGATAGTGGGAAAGAGGGCACCCTTGGTAAAGCCCATCCGTCGAGTAAAAGATTCCGTCGGAGCACCATTGATCATGATGACAAAGCTTGGGATATCCACACAGTTCATGACCCATCTAATCCATCTATCTTGAAAGGTGAGCTTTTATAGCATCTGCCGCAAAAAAATGCCAGCTCATCCAGTTATAAGTCTGCTCTATGTTCAACTTGTTTGCCATTAGGCTTCGACAAACAAGGGCTCATCATAAATTTTGCCTGAACTCTTGAGTGAGCAGAACATTATTGGTAATGCAACACCGCTGACAAAAATATCCGTCAGGACTAATTAGATGATGTATAATCAGCTTCAGCCGCTCTATCAAGATCCTACCACACACTTTATAGAGAGTGGTGCAAAGATTGATCAGTCTGAAGTGTATCGGGATGGACGCATTAGGTCTCTTCATGATGAAAGTGATCAATGTCTTCTTCTACTCCTCCAGAAGATCTTTGGACTTAAAGACCAATTGCATCCCTCCACCACCTCCCCCCAACAATAGGCCAGTACTGATGAAAAAGAGAGGAGGGAACCCATTTGGCCCTGAAATTTTATCTTCCCTAAGAGATCAAAGGGCCCCATACACCTCCGCAATAGACATTAGGTGAGTCAGGGCCTCATTCTCCTGATCGAAGATGTGGCACATGTGCTGGGACCCTTGGAGGGGGACATCCCTACCCAAATATGTGGTCTATTGCGACCTAAAGAACTAGAGTACTTGCCCATTGATCTCATTACCGTTATCTACCACTCTACCATCGCTCTCACTTAGTTGGCTAATGTGATTGGCAGACCTTCGGATCATCATCAACTGATAGAAGAATCTAGTATTCTGGTTGCTTCGGCAAGCCACACACTAAGGTCAGCCCTTCTAAGTGCTTCTCTCGAATATACGTGTGAGCTAGCAGTTGGCTAGCTACATAGTCAAGCATGCACCTTTATGTCCCTGCCCAAGGACTTTGTTGAACTAAACACATGCGACACTCGTAAGTGCTCGTATGCAATCCAACCTCTCACATCAGCTGCAATGCTCATGCGCACCTCAATGCCATAGTGTGCTCTTTCTGAGAGTCTTTTGGAAGTTAGCACCTCTATGCCAACTCTATGGCTTTGCCCTTAAGTCAAGTACCGCTCATCCAAGATGTCTCAATTCTTGGAGTACTTTCATTCTATGACATAACCACTATACCACTGATTTGCAAGCCATCATATTGTCCTTTAGAAATACATACACTAAATTCATATAACATGACCATGAAACACCACTATTATGCATGAGGCTCAAATAACCCATCTCTAGTGTTGCTTAGACAAGCCACTAAGCCAATATGTCTTGCAGTCTCTTGAAGTTATGGTTGATCGTACATGTGCAAGCCCTCGTAGTTTCTACTATCCAGGGTTCCTCACAAGCTCTTGTGCCATGATTCTAATCTCACATCCCCAAAATGCCTTCCATCAATAGCCACACTTCTCAATAATATTCATGGCCTACTCGCACATTACCACGGTCCTAAAGGTCCACGGCTATATTTTTCAATATCCTATATCCAAGGCCACTCACACATTGTGCACTGCCACGATATTGGCATCTAAGTTTGCCTATCAAGTAAACATATTCGACCAGCTGATCATTGCATCCAGCCATCCTCTCCTTGGCATGAACCTCTTGGCCACCCTTGGTCCTTGGCCCAACTTTGATGTATATATTCCGACCAATATTCTATAAGCCATACTTGTACTCCATGACTAGCGACACTCATGGATCTCCTCGAGACATCACCATGTGATGCGCGCTCACAAAACTTGCCTATCAGTATAGGTCAAATTATTGTTTGACGAGTCTTCTATCGTCACTTTGCTCCCCTATAGAGATAAAAAAAAAATATAGAATTGCCCAGACAATTTCTTGAGGGTCAACCTCTCAAAAATTTTCATCTCAGACTATATGGCTAGCTTGTCAGACTAGCATTATCTTGAATGCCTCGCATGAGCGAGGCTATCCGGGCATAGCACCATCTTTCCTCACAATCATGCCACGGTGGGCCTATGTTTTATGGGCTTGGGGAAGTCGAGAATGTGACCAAAGCTCTGTGCCCCTTCTCCAGCCAAGAGGAATCCTCGAGTATCCATAGATGTCTTGGTGATCCATTGCCATGCCAAATACTATGCTTTCCAAGCCCCCCGATATCATGCCATGACTATACCGCCTCTTGGCTAACCACTACTCCCCTTAATACCCCAACAAACTAGCTGCTTAAACTCTACCATGGGATTCCAAAGTATTAAGGAGCATTGCAAATTTTAGCTTATGCCAATCCCTCTACAGCACCATGCCATATCCATGGTGGCACCCACTATGATGTGTTAGTGGCTAAGTCTATGATAATTCTCTCCCATTCAAGCTGTCAACGCTCTCATCGACCTCCAAACCACTGTTTGAATATTGGATGCCCCAACCAAATATCCATTGTAGCCATTGCAATGATGGTTCCTCAAAGCCAAAGCCCCATGGTTTTCGACCTCGACTTCAAAAGGTTCTCTGAATCCCAGATCTAGAAGTTTGATTGGGAGGTTTTCAACCTCAAGATTTGCTGCTGCATTGGCACCGCCCCGATTGCTTTCAAGATCTCCTTCTCTGGATAGCGGATCCTATGAGGCTACATGTTCACTAGCTCTGATACTACCCATGAGTCTTGCTTCATTGACATCACCTTTGTTGTTGCCACCCTCTTCCTTGAATTCTTTGAACCCATGGATAAAACGAAGCAGTCGTTGAAGAAGCTCTACCAAATCCTCCACTATGACACCATCTCCAATCTCTGGCTAGAGATTGAGGCCATCTTTTCCTTTGAGTCCATCTTTCCTTTGAGTCCATCTATCTTGCTGTCTAAACTTAGCTTCTTTGTTCCTTAAAAAATCTTTTTCTTCTTGCTATTGTGTCCTGAGTTTTTGTTCTCTATAATAGCTTACTATACTGGTGATTGCATACCTCCCTTTGAGAGTGTCGTATCACATGTTCGGTGGTCATGATCACTATTCCTATAGTGTTCTAAGCTATCATGGACTGTGTCATGGAATAGTGTTGTATTACCTCCTCTTTGGTCTGAAATAAAGGCCAAGAGGTGTTTTTTTTTTCTCTACATCAACAAAGAGTCCATCTCATGGATAGAGAGCAGAAAAGTATTAAAAACTTGAGAGTATGTTAGTCCTTTCTTGCACTTTATTGATGGTACGAAGAATTAGATAGACGGCTGGATCATATTATAAGTAAAAAATAACTTAGGGTGGCCAATTGAAAAAAAATTAAAAATTTAAGATTAAAATTATAATATCTCAGACAAATCCTCAAGCAGCACCAAAATAATAAAAAAAAATCCTAGGCCAGCACATGCAAAGCATGTGCTGGGAAAGCTGATCTTGAATAGAACTCCTAAATGAGTTCTTTCCTGTTCAACCAAGACTCCAACTTCGAATTAGAGTCGGATTTTCAGCATAATCTTGCGTCATTTGGTCCTCTATTTGAAGGGAATCAAGTCTCCCATCAAATTCAAGCAGTGATCGGCCACCAGTAGTCATCAAAAGGGATCCAACTTTCTTTTTCTTCTGACAATGTTCCACTTTATTCGCCAGAGATCAGGATCCAACCACCACCTAACAATGGGTAAAACGTCGAGAATCTTGATTAACAATCTTTTCCTTCATCTTAAGGTTTTAGATTACAGATTCTGGCTAGCAATCGTCAAAAAGCTTTTGAGAAATATGAGCCATATTTTTTTTCTTTGACTTCCGTCCATTTTTTTTTGTTTTCTAGCACTGATAGTCACCACCGATCACTGGTCTGAATTTTTTGGGTGTTGCCAAGGATGGCTACCCAAGAGGAGGATGAATTGGGTATTTTAAAAAATTTTAAATCAAATTAAAGCTCTAAACAATTATGTGCTTCTAACTTAAGTGACTGGTGATGAAACAATATATAGCAGCGGAATAAAACTAAGCTAAGCAAATATTGAAAGCATGTAAATCAAACACAATACAATACAACACAAGCACACAAATTTACAGTGGTTTGGAGTAATCCGCTCCTACATCCACTCCTAAGCTTTCCTTAGGAATTCTACTATAATCACTTAACTACAGTGTGTTTATTTTTTTCGGGCTCACAAACAAATTCAGTTAATTTTTTCGGACTCACGAACTACAATCCTGCACTGATAATTTTTTGGGCTCTCTATTAATCTAGTTGATTTTTTTTTGCTCACCAACCACAACCATACAATGATTATTTTTTCAAACTAACAATCAACTCCAAGTTTCTTTCTCTAAAAGAAATTTGTAAAGAAACAAAAATATAAATTTAGCACAAAAAAAATTAAAAAGAAACTCTTTTTGAACTGCAAAGAAGAGGCTGAATGATGCTCTTTTGAAGCTTGAAAATTCTTCTTAAAATGTTAAGAGGATGCTTAAGAAGTTGTAGAAGATCTCTCTTAAATACCCTTTGAAATCAGTGCTTGAATCTCTCTCTTTTCTTTTTTTTGGATATTCAATGAAGCTCTCAAATTTGAATGATTTCTTCTTTCTATCTATTTTCTTTCTTTTTTTCTTTGATTCTCCACCTTTAAATAGGCTTGACAGAGGCTGGAGAAGTGTTCTAACCATTGGAAGGGCTAAAGTAGCCATGTGAGAGAATGGGGATAAAAAGCTGTAAAATAAAAAACTAACCATTACAGATCACTGAGCTGACTAAGTTTTTACTGAGCCGACTAAGTATTGAGCTAGCTCAGTTTTTCACTGGATCAGCTAAGTCTGAGATTCTAAAATTTAGCTTTTTATTTTCTGAATCCACTCAGATAGGATCAGCTCAATCTTCTACTGGATTGACTCAGTTTGCATGTCAAGCATGCCAATATATCGAAATCAACTCAAAACCTTTTGGAATCGACTCAAAATCTTCTAATATTATTTTTTCTTCATATTGAGCCATCTAAACTGATAAAATCTTATTTCTTGAA
This sequence comes from Elaeis guineensis, assembly GCF_000442705.2. NCBI lineage: Eukaryota > Viridiplantae > Streptophyta > Magnoliopsida > Arecales > Arecaceae > Elaeis > Elaeis guineensis. The sequence goes on along the minus strand of NC_025993.2, from coordinate 91,436,381 downwards.
GGCTTTGGCTTGTCAATTTAAGATCTTTTTCATGGATGAATTTTCAATTTAAGCATCTAGAAACTTCTATAATCATCCTTGAAATACATGAATAGTATCATTTATACTCAATATTTTAAAATTATCAAAATTAATTTTAAGATCAACAATCTCTTTCTTTTTGATGATGATAAAATTTTGAGTATATGCATAATAAAAATAAATAATATATTTCAATCAAATTGAACCATAAAGTGATAGAGTAAATATTTGTGAATTCCTACTTCATGCATATTCTTAATTAATCTTTAATTCATTACATATTTTACATATACTCATATTAAAGAATATATCAATTCAAATCAATAACTATTAAGATTTCAATCATCAAGTTAATAAGCATCTTAAGTATTAATCCTTTGAGCATATACTCACCATCTCTTTCTTTCTTTTTGACATCATCAAAAAAATAATATAAACGAAATAATCAATAAACTCAACAAAGTAAATTTTAACAATCCAAAAATATTAAGCTCCCCCTTAATATCATAATCAATTGAGTTTAATTTTCATTCAAAATTTGCTCCCCCTTACTATATGCCAAAATTATTAGTTTCATTTCTTGCTTCCTCTTATTATAACTATTAATTCTTATCCTTGTAGAATTTTGTATCTCATATTCAAATTGATATTTCATTATGAAAGATATCACAATATGACAAGATTCAATGTAACTTGATTTGATTTCACCATTTATCAAATTTTCTCCTCCTTTCTTTTGCAAACAAAGCCATTTTAAAAAAATGTAATTTCAATAGTTAAGCATCTTATATGGGGATTAACAAACTTTATAAATTTTTACAATCAAAAAGATCCTTATACAATCAAGCTTATTTTAGATTTCTCAAAAGATTAACAATCAAAAAGGCATAATATGCAAATAAGTAACATATTCACAATATTTAACTCATATGATAAGATCATTACACATATTGACAAATCATCAAAATCAATCAATAATTAATGATGGTATGATGTAAAGAAGATTTAGCTTTTACCAAAACATCATCACTCATTTTCTCAATTTCAAGCCATCCATCCATAAGAATTAGCTCTTTTACTTAATTAGATGTTTGGTTAATCTGCAAAATTATTTTCTAACTTTTGGTACCCAAACTATTTTGGATCCATGGAGGTTAGAGCATATAGTTCCTTTTGGAATCTAAATTTGTTTGATTAATATATGGCCAATTCTATTAATGTTCCATTCTGAAATTTTGTGACCACTTTGGTTACATTTGAATCATTTAATGGAATAATTTTCAAATGAAGTTTTTAAAAATATATTTTTGATCATTTTCTATTTTCTCAAAGAGTTTAAACTAATTTAGTATTGTGAAAAATAGATTTTTGACTTTTCATTATTGATTGAGAACTAAATATAAATTTTTCAGCAATGGGCTTCAATATTTCAATCTTTTTTCTTAGTTTAGTATTTTCTTTCAAAAGAGATTTCTTTTCTTTCACTAATTTTTTAGATTTTTTTTTTCAACTTTTTGTTTCCTTCAACTAAAGAATTTTCAAATTCAATAAACATATCTTTTTCTTTAGCTAAAGTATTCTTTTCATTTAAGATATCTTTTTTTTTCTTGATAATTTGTTCTTTTCATTATCTAAAAGAAGATTAGATCTTTTAAGTTCTTTATTTTTTAGTCTTAATTTTTTAAACTCACCCATTAAATCATTGAAGGCATCAAATAATTTATCAAATATAAAATCATTGGTTTGAATTGAGTTTACCTCTTCATTGTGAGCCATTAAACATATGTTTGTCTCTTCTTCACTTGAGGATGACTCTTTTTCTGAATTTGAGCTCTCACTGCTACTCCAATTAACCAATAAAGCTTTCCTTCTTAATTTTTTTGAGCTCTTTTTCAGTAAGGAGTAGTCCTTTTTATATTTTCTATGTTGACTCTTTTCTTCTTTTCCTCTTCTTAGTTCAAATTTTTTTTTCTTTTTCATGAATCTCATGAACTTTTTTGTAATCACCATCATTTTTTTGTCATCTTCCGAATCCTTGGTAGAATCACTTGAACTTTTTTCAATGGTCAATGATTTGAATGCAATGGTCTTCCTTTTAGGATCCTCTTTTTTTTTTTGTGCTATTTTCAACTCATGTGTCATGAGTGAACCAAAGAGCTCTTCTAGGGATAGCTTGGTGAGATCTTTAGCTTCTTGAATTGCTGTCAATTTTGCTTTCCATTCTTTTGACAAAGATCTCAAAACCTTGCACACAAGTTCAAGATTAGTATAGATTTTTTCAGGACCATTCAAAACATTAATAATATTCATAAATCTTATGAACATATCAGAAATAGACTCATATAGTTCTATTTTGAATATTTCATATTTGTTAACAAACAAATTAATTTTAGATTCCTTAACTTGGCTTGTTCCCTCATGAGTTACTTCTAATTTGTCCCAAATCTCTTTAGCTGATATGCAAGTTGATATTCTATTAAACTCATGCACATCTAAAGAACAATAAAGAATATTGATGGCTTTCATATTTAATTGAGCTATTCTTTTGTCATTTGTATTCCAATCCTTTTCAGATTTAGGCACACACATATTATTGACAATCATTGTGGGTGTGTGAGGGCCATTAAGTATGACACTCCATATATCATAGTCTTATGTTTGAATAAAAATTTTATCTTAATTTTTCAATAAGTGTAATTAGTGCTATTGAAAAAAGAAGATCTAATAGTTGAGTATCCTTCACCTAACAAACAACCAAATGGATCAGCCATAAGATCTTTTAACTCTAGAAAATCAAAACACTCACTTGATACCACTTGTTGCCCAAGGATGACTACCCAAGAAGGAGGGTGAATTAGATATTTTAAAAAAATTTAAGCAAAATTAAATCTCTAAACAATTATGTGCTTCTAACTTAAGTGATTGTGTGGTGAGAATAATATATAGCAACAGAATAAAAACTAAGCTAAGCAAGTATTGAAAGCATGTAAATCAAACACAATAAAATAACACAAACACATAAATTTATAGTGGTTCGGAGCAATCCGCTCCTACGTCCACTCTCCAAATACTCTTTAAGAATTTCACTATAATTACTTGACTACAGTATGTTTATTTTTTTCGAACTCACGAACAAACCGAGTTGATTTTTTTGGGCTCACCAACCACAACCCTACATCAATAATTTTTTAGGCTTACTATCAATCCAGTTGATTTTTTTCTTGGCTCTCCAACCACAATCATACAATAATTATTTTTTAGGACTAACAATCAGCCCCAAGTTTCTTTCTCCAAAAAAAACTTATAAAGGAACAAAAATATAAATCAGCACAAAAGAAAAACTAAAAAGAAACTCTTTTTGAAGTGTAAACAAGAGGCTGAATGATGCTCTTTTGAAGCTTGAAGACTCATCGTAGAATGCTGAGAGGATATTTAATAAGTTGTAAAAGATTTCTCTTGAATGTCCTTTGAAATCAGTACTTAAATCCCTCTCTTTTCTTTCTTTTTCTTGGATATTCAATGGAGCTCTCAAATTTGAATGATTTCTTCTTTCTATCTATTTTTTTTTCTTTAATTCTCCACCTTTAAATAGGCTTGACATAGGTTGGAGGAAGTATTCTAACCGTTGGAAGGGTTGAAGTAACCGTTGTGAGAGAATGGGGATAAAAAGCTATAAAATAGAAAACTAGCCATTACAGGTTACTTAGCCAACTAAGTTTTTCACTAAGCCGATTAAGTACTGAGCCAGCTTAATTTTTTACTGGGTCAGCTAAGTCTGAGATTCTGAAATTTCAGCTTTCTATTTTCTATATCCACTCAGACTGAATCAGCTCAATCTTCTATTGGGTCGACTCAGTTTGTATGCCAAGCGTGCCAATATATCGAAATCAACTCAAAATCTTTCGAAATCGACTCAAAACCTTCTAATATTATTTTTTCTTCATATTAAGCCATCTAAACTTATGAAACTTTATTTCTTGAAGGCTTTGGCTTACCAACTTAAGGAGATCATTTTTATGGATGAATTTTTCAATTTAAGCACCTAAAAACTCCTACAATCATCTTTGAAATATATGATTAGTATCATCTATAGTCTATATTTTGAAATCATCAAAATCAATCCTATTGGACTATGCCATCGTAGCCTCAACAGCCGTCGACCACAGTCGTGCCAATCGTGGCCTCCAATCAGGAGATCAAACGGGACAATAAGGTCTCCTATTTTGCTAAATAAAAACCCAAGAGAAGAAAAGAGAATAAGAAGAAAAAAAGAGAAAAGAAAAGAAAAAAGAGAGAGAGAGTTTCTCTCTCTTCTCTGACTTTGAATCCCTACTTTCTCTCTCTAGATAGTCGACTTTCTCTGTCTAAGAAAATCTCACTTTCTTTCTCTAAAGATGCTCCTCTTCTAAGATTTTTTGGATCTTAGAAAAATCTTCTAGTCTTGATAGATCCTAACGAATGGATCTTGATTATTGACTGTTGGACAGTTGTCGGTCCCCACCTTAATCTGACCGAGCATCATGAGATCTCATCATTGATTGTATCGTAACATCCTACCTTGACCCTTGACTTATAGTGGATCGATTTGATATTCTAGATTAGACCGATTGACTGTCGGATGCTACTGCATAGCTAGCTAGTCCTTTAGATTTTTATTTTGAAAATAATCATGATTAAAGTTTGATAAAAATATAATTTTTGATTTTAGATTTTGAAAGAGAAATTTTGTAATCATGTGGGTTCATTGGAATACATATGAGGTAAGTAATATTTTACTTTTTTTAGATTTATCAATAAATTATTAAATATTTTCTATATTGAGATATATATAATTTATGAATCTGATGCATGGTATTTTGAATTAATGAATATGTTCTTTTCTGAAATGCTAAATGATTTATGATCAAATATATTAAATTTGATATGGATCGTTCGATTGATCTCAGTGTTACATAGTTTATGAACTTTTCGAATTAGAATATAAAAAAATATTTTGCTTTGAGATGAATTTTGATTCGCAGCCTAACTATATATCGAACCCCGTCAGTGGGGGTTAAACGCTGGTAATTACTTTGATACCCTACTAGTGAGGTGGTTAAACGCTAGTGATTATTTTGATACCTTGCCAGTGGGACGGTTAAATGCTGGTACTCTGATATCCTATAGTGATGGTTGTGCACTGGTATTGATACCTTGCCAGGAGATAGTTAAATAATAGAAATTTGATACCCTACCAGTGACGGTTGTGCACTGGTATCGAGATGAATGTGATATTTTAAAAGAATTTGATTTTATGACTGAAAGTGAATTTGTATGGATCTTATTTGATTAGTGATGTATGTTTTGAATTGATGCATCTTGCATACTAATTTTTAATATATTATTATTACTTGATTTGTTTAGTTAAAGTGTATATTACTTACTAGGCTATCTAGCTCATTACTCTATATTCTATTATTTTTACAGATTTAAAATTTAACTTGAATTGAAAATTCAATATGGGAGAGTGAACTAGAGGCAGACTTTGATATTTTATTTTAAATTAAGATTTATTGAAACTTAATGTAAGGATATGAAATTTTATTTTATAAGATATTTGATTTAATAAATTGAAATAAAATTAAACATTAGTTATTTAAATTTTATTCCACTGCTGTCTTATTATATTATGATAAGATAACTTGTATGCTTATGGAGAGAGTTCTCCATGAGTATCTGGCAGTTACCATGATTCTCGACCTAGGATCTCGGGTCGAAGGTATGTCAATTAATATAGTATCAGAGTATAAGTGAACAAACTATGACACATATAATTAGACATAAATGTAAGTGAGTAGATACTAAGAACATTGGGAGGATGACTTATATTGATTATGACATAAGCTAGAAACTTAGATTTGACACAAGTACATTGATAGATTTTAATCAGAGTGCACAATGGAAGCATAGTAATCTGAATTATTTTTAAACTGATCAAAATAAGAATTTAATTTGAAAGATATTACGATGAAAGATGTAATTTTGAAATTAGAGGATGACTATGAGTCGAGAAAAAAGTAATTCTAAATTTTTGAGGATTTAAATAAGAAAAATTTTGAGGATGAAAATTTTTTTAAGAGGAGAGAATGTAATACCCTACACAAATCCTAAAGTAGCACAAAAAAAAAAAAAATTCCTAAACCAGCACGTGCTGGGAATGCTAACCCCGAATAGAACTCCCAAAGGAGTTCTTCTTCCCCATTCAACCAAGACTCCAACTTTGAATTGGAGTCGGATTTCCAGCCTAGTCTTGCATCATTTGGCCCTCTATTTGAAGGGGATCAAGTCCCCCATCAAATTCAAACGGCGATCAGCCACCAGCAGCCATCGAAAGGGATCCAACTTTTCTTTTTCTTTTAGCAATGTTCCACCTTATTCACCAGGGATCGAGATCCTACCACTATATATCAGACAATGGGTAAGATGTCGAGAATCTTGATTAACAATCTCCTCCTTCATCTTAAGGCCTTAGATTGCAGATTCTAGCCAGCAATCATCGAAAAACTTCTGAGAAATAAGAGCCCTATTTTTTTCTTTGACTTCCATCCTTTTTTATGGTTTTCCAACATCGATGGTCACCACCGACCGTCAGTCTGAATTTCTTGGGTTGTGTTGTCGCAATCCCAATAGCCGTCAGCTATATTCGCATCAGTCATGGCCTCCAATTTGGGGATCAAATGGGACAACGAGGTCCCCTGCTTTGCCAAAAAAAATCCATAGGAAGAAAAGAGAAGAAGAAGGAAAAAAGAGAAAAGAAAAGAAAAAGAGAGAGAGAGAGAGAGTTTCTGTTGCCCAGATATAGAGCCCAAGAGGAGGGTGAATTGGATCTTTTTAAAATTTTTATGATTAGTGCGCTCAAGTAATATGCTATACTTGTTAAGTGTAGTGAATTGATTAGCTATGAAAATGAAATCAATCATAAATGATAGGTAAGCAAGTATAAAGCACAAAGAATAAGTAAAGAGATGCAAGCATAACAAACACAAGAGATTTATAGTGGTTCGGTGCCAACCTTGCACCTACATCCACTCCCCAAGTCTCTACTTGAAAATTCAATCCACTAAAAGGATTTCAAGAATACAACACGTCGGACAACCCTGACCCTTGCTGTCCAAGCAAGAACACTTATTTCTCGAGTACAAGCCAACCCTCAACACTCCGATTTTAGGTTCGGATCAATCTTTCCGAGTTTTGGAACCCCCCAAAACTCAAAACCCAAAATAGAATATGAGAAAAAAGAGGGTACAGAAATTTCAGCATAATATTCTTTTAAATGAACACAATAAATACAATAGAAATACAATACTTAAGGAGAAAAAGTTTTGCTGAATACCCTCAATGAATTACACACTTGATTGTAGCTGGAGAGTGGTTGGTGAGCTGATTGAATACTTCTTTCCTCTCTTTTAGTGATTTTTTGAACTTTCATGGATGTGAGCTTTGAATGCTTGAAAATTTGTAATTTTCTACTTCAAGAAAGCATTTATAGTCACCATTTACACTTGAGAATGTCTTAGTGTCGGTTTAGAGCCATTGGAGAGTGTTTAATATGCATTAAATATACAAAAAATAGACTGAAAACTAGCCATTGCGCGTGCTCACAAGAATTGAACGTCCAATGGGACGTCCCACTGGCAATGGGACGTCCCATGGGCGCTCCAATTGGCCAGACAGAAAGTTCAGCTTTCTGTTTTGGTCTCAAAATCTTAGGGTTGTCCTAAGTGGGTCGTCCCACTGCATGAGTCATCCCATATAGGTCATCCCACTACGTGCCATGAGCCAAAATGAAGTGTGCCGGCTACCCAATGAAAGGGGATGACCTAGATGGGTCGTCTCATTTTGTGTCAATCTAGTTTTTCATGTATTTAAGGTCTAAAACTTATCAGAATACTTCCAAATACTCTCTAATGGCTTCAAATCAATTCAACACTCTCGAGAGGCTTCAAAAACTTCTCCAACTTACAGAAACTTTATTTTTGACACACTTGATGAGGATTTTTAAATTCAATCTTTTGGATTACTTGAAACATCACAAAAGCATTCTCCAAAGACAAAAAACTCATTAGTAGTTTTCTCAAATGGTTTACGATTATCAAAATCAATTCTTGAAGCAATAATTTCTCTCTCTTCTTGCTTTGAGTTTGAATCCCTACTTTCTCTCTCTAGACAGCCAACTTTCTATCTCTAATTTCTCTCTTCACTTTTTTGTCTAAGAGAATCTCACTTTCTCTCTCTAAAGATGCCTCTCTTTTAGGATTTTTTGGACCTTGGAAAGACCCTTTACTGTTGATAGATCCGAATGAATGGATCTTGATCATCGACTATTGGACAGTTATCTATCCCCATCTTGATCAGGTCGAGCATCATGAGATCTCATCATCGATTATATCGTAGCATCGTATCTTAATCCTTAATTTATAGTGGATCGATTTGATATTCTAGATTAGACTGATTGGATGTCGGATGCTACCTCATAGCCAACTAGTCTTATAGATTTTTATTTAAAAAATAATCATGTTGGAGTATATATGAGGTAAGTAATATTTTATTTTTTCTAAATTTATCGATAAATTATTAAATATTTTTATATTAAGATATATATAATTTATGAATCTGATGCATGATATTTTGAATTGCCGGATATGCTTTTTTCTAAAATGTTAAATGATTTATGATAAAATATATAAAATTTGATATGGATCGTTCAATTGATTTTAGTATTACATGGTTTATGAATTTTTCGAATTGAAATATACAAAAATATTTTGATTTGAGATAGATTTTGACTCACAGTCTGACTATGTATCGAATCACACTAGTAGGTGTTAAACGCTGGTAATTACTTTGATACCCTACCAGTGTGATGGTTAAATGCTGGTGATTATTTTGATATCCTATTAGTGGGTTGGTTAAACACTGCTACTCTGATATCCTGGTAGTGCGGGTTGTGCACTGGTACTTTGATACCCTACCAAGAGATGGTTTGTCACGCCCTCGATCCGAGATTTGAATCGAGGGTCATGACAACCGCCGCATACTCATAGAATACTTTTTCCATAAGCATGCAAGGCATCTCATCATGATATCTTCACACAAAGTTAAATAAATTTTTCAATATTTAATAATCAAATCTTAGTTCAAATAATAAATCAAAACTCAGTGTTCAAAAGAAAATAACTGTCTGACAAAGTCAATACTAAAAAAAACTAAAAGTCTTGAATCAACTCTGAGAAAAATTCTAAATCAATGAACTAACTCCATCTCTAATCGCTCTCCCAACCGAAATCCCACATCATGCTAATTTTCTGGATCTATAAGAAAAACATAAAACTTATCATGAGCTAAATAGCCCAGTAAGCAGTGTATACCTTTAACTGGATAAATCAGGCAATTAATACTATGCATAACAATTTACTGATAACAAATCAATATGTAAATTCATGAAATCATATTCATACTGTCAACCATATATAAAAGTCAATTCATCATAATTTTCAATTATGCTTTTCATCTTAAATTCATCAATTTTCTTAAGTTCTTCTTACCAACCATGACTATGACCACATTATCCCTGCGGCAGGGTCATAATACCGCGTATCTGCTTGCGGTGGACTGCGAATCATCTGGCAGCCAAGTCCTTTGGAACCGCTGGTCTCGCTGGCGGTTTTATCGCTGGTCTATCTGGCGACATGTCACTGGTCTCACTGGCGACATAAATCTTCAGGACAGTCAATTTGCCAAGGTATATGCCCCCATTGACGGGGTCCTCAACACAGTCAGGTTGTCAATTTTATATTGTCTTTCAATTCATATATTATTTTCAAATAATATAAATAAATGATATTTGAGTCAAATCAACCATATCATTCTTTGTGATCATACATCATCATAATAGTTATTCAACAAATAACTTCAATCATAAATAATTTTCTACAATTAACTTTATTCATAAATAATTTCAATAATTATTTCAATAAATAATTTCAATCACAAGCATGCATAAATTTATTTAATTCATAATTTATCAGATAAATTCAGTAAAAGTAAACACTACTTACCTCAAAAGAAAATTCAAACTAAAAATTCTAGGAATCTCGAAAATCCTTCTCTGAACCTGATACGTCAAATATCATATTTTATATCAAAATTTCATCGAATTAAAAAAAATAACTAAATTGTTAAAATCTAAAGTCCCCACGAGGATCAATTTATCGACAGCATCCAGGATTTTCGAACTAATCCATGGATACCCTAATTATATTTATTTATTTTTATTTTTATTGCTAATTTAATTAATTTTTTTTAATTAATTAATTCCATAAATCCTAAAATCTAAAGAGAGAGAAAGAGAGAGAGAGAGCAAAGAGAGTTTCTCTCTCCACCCCTTTTTTTTTTCTTTTTCTTTTTCTTTTTCTTTTTCTTTTCTTCTTTTTCTTTTCCTTTTCTTTTTTTTCTTCTTTTTCTTTTCCTTTTCTTCTTTTTTCTTCTTCTTCTTCTCGGCCCTTCCCACGCCGGAACAGAGGACCCTTGGTCCTTCCTTGGCCATCCGTTCAAGCTGCGGCCGCCGCAGCGGAGGCTAGCGGCAGAGGGAGGCTGCTCCCCCGGCTACGGAGGAGCATGGCCGGCGGTCGATTACGGTCGCCGGCGCCGAAAAAATTTAAGGAAGAGGCCCAAAAACAGAGTCTCTTTCCCGACCGAAGATCGACGACGCTCGTCGCCGGCCACCGCGCACAAGGGCATGGGAGGAAGGGGAAGGAAGAGGGGAAAAAGAGAAAGACTTACCTCGGCCTCCTGTGATCTCACCGGCGAGGAAACATAGCGAGAAAACCCAACAGTGTCCGCGGCTCCGATTGAGAAAAACGGGAAGAAAGAGAGAGGGAGGAAGCCGATGGTCAGTTCTTAGGAGAGGGAAGACCTTCTTATAGAGGGTTCTAGGATTTCGAGAGATCCTAGGACTCCTAATAGGCTTGGGTCTCGCCGGAGAAGAAGACTCCTTCTTCCCGGTTTTTACTTTGTTTTTTTTTTTTTTTACTGGGCTGGGATCTTGATATCGTGGGCTTGGGCTTGGGCTATAACATGGTTAAATATTAAAAATCTGATATCTTGCCAGTAGAGTTATGCACTGAATTTTGATTTAGTTTATGGCTGTTGAGATGAACATGATATTTTGAAAGAATTCAATTTATGAATAAAAGTAAATTTGTATGAAACTTATTTGATTAGTGATGTATGTTTTGAATTAACACATCTTGCATGCTAATTTTAAGTATATTATTATTATTTAATTTATCTAATTAAAATATATATTGCTTACTGGACTATCTAGCTCATTATTCTATATTTTAATATTTTCATAAATATAAAAATTTAGCTTGAGTTAGGGATTCGATATAAGAGAGCAAACTAGAGACAGACTTTGATATTTTATTTTAGATTAAGATTTATTGGAATATGATGCAAGACTATGCAATTTTATTTTGTAAGACATTTGATTTAGTAATTTGAAATAAAGTTGAACATTAGTTATTTGAATTTTATTCCGCTATTGTCTTATGATATCGTGATAAGATGCCTTGTATGCTTATGAGGAGAGTTTTCTATGAATATGCGGTGGTTGCCATGACTATCAGCTCATTATCTCACGTTGGAGACGTGCCAAAAGTATTTCTTATGCAAACTTGAAATGATGTTGCTGTCAATTTATCCAGATCTATTTATAAATAAGCATAAAAAGAAACGTTATATGAAATATTAATCAAAATTTCAGTTTTGATTCATAAAAAAGAAAAACCCTAATTAGTTTGCTGTCAATGAGACACTGTTAATATTTTAAAAAGTTGATTCTCAAAACAACCAGGGTGGTGCTGCTTATGTTATCAAGGATCATGATGGCCGAATGAGTATAGCGGGTTTGAGGTTCTTCTCGGCTATCTCGATCATATCAATTGAACTACGAGCAGGTTGGGAATGGCTCATCTTTATTACTTTCAGCTTGTAATTCAAGAATTTGATTCTGGAGGGTGACTCAACTACGGTTATAGCTTGAGGTTCTAATCAACCGAACAACAGACCCTCGTTCCTTTACTGCAGGATATTAAGAAGCTGATTTGTTCTTTGACTTTTTTCAAAGACGGACATATTTTCATGGAAGCAGATTCTGTTATAGATTACCTGGCCTATTGGGAACCAGATTGGATTTTTCTGCTGACTCTATTACCTTTCCGAATCTTTCTCAGTTGATTAGTTTGGATGGTTTTTGTTATCTTCGTTCTACTTTGTTCTTTCTGTTGTTCTTTCTCTCCGTCGTCTCCCACCACCGCACCACAGGCGGCCCCACCCCCCCCAGCCAACATCCTATGGTTTAACCATAAGCAGCTCCAAATCATTGAAACATACTTCGTCAGGCACAACGAGATGTTCACGTCACCGGTAAAGTGACTCAAAAAGGTCCCCCGGGTAAGGCTGCCGGTTACCTGCGCTCCAGTTGCATCACGGCCTTTTTTTTGGGTACAGAGGTGAGGTAAGACCTTGGTTGATTCGAAGTAATACAAGTCGTGGGCAAATAATTGGCTACTGGGTGAGGCCCCATTCCATTACGACTGTCACGACAGTAATGATGGTTTACCATGATTGTATAATAGTACCCTATTGGTACACACTATCAGCTGCTATGAGAGCATATATTTACCAAATAATGTTATCAGACATATTCACAAGGCACCGAAATAATTATATTATGAACGGGTACTTGTGTGTATTAGAGAAAAGAAAAGAGTAATTAAGCGCAACGATGTGGATGTTGCATTGTGGCATTATGAGTCATAATGCTGCTATAAACATATATGCCTTAAATGTACTGACCGTGATGGAGATATGTTAAAACCAGTTAGGTGAATGATACCTAGAGTTATCTTATTATTGCACCAGCAACACTTTTTTTTTTTCTGAAGGGCGTTCGTATAAAATTGATTAATTCTAGCCCTAGTGTTTAAAAAAACATTGGGACCGGCGCTTGCACTTTTGCTAAAAAATATGATAGGAGAAAAACTATTAGAATTTTATGGGACAATGAAATATTATGGGAGAAAAATTATTATATGAAGAAGGCGTCATTAACGTCATTCACGGTCTTTGAAATCAATCTATCTATAATCACAAAAAGAAATCAAATTAGATGTGTTTCTTGCTGTCAACAAGCAGTATCTTTATTTTTCAATCTCAACTCCAAATTTTTTGATAGAAAAGATCTTGTAAGTTTTCTCGAATGAGTTGAGAATTCAATCCATAGAGGTGTTCTATTATAACGTTTGTTACTCATCAAAGACAGTATTTAAAGTTTAACTTTATCACAATAATTATCAAGCATATTCTTATCATTTTATCAAAGACATATTTTTAGTCAGAGTTCAGACTAAATTAAACTAACTAAAATAAATTTCGATACATATTAGTATAGGCTACATTCGATTGAGACTTGATCGAATAAATTCCAACAAAAATAGCTACCTTTTATTCTTTTCTGCCTCCACACAAACACATTCACTTATGGATCTCTTAGAGAGAATTATTAATTTAGAAGTCAAAGACTTCCTTACTTGGAATAATGTTGATGATTAGGTTTAATTTATTCAAAAAGTCAACATTAATCCCCTTAAATAATTTAATGTACAAAACTATGAATGGTTGTCTCACTTATTATTATTCTACCGTGATCATATAGGATATTGATATTTTCAATCTTATAGGCCTCATTCTTTGCCACCATAACATCAATTCTGTTTGGCTGAGAAAATTCTTGTGGCCATGCTTTTTTGTGTTTCAGAGAAGCACTAATAAAGATTTGTAACTAATCAATGATCATAACATATCACATTCATCCATCAAATTTTATTCCTCTCATGTCTAATGCTATTCAATCATCAATATAAATTTCATTCAATCTTCTCTATTTACCAGTTACGTGATTTAATAGTTTAATTATTCTTTTAGTTATCTCTCATTTAATTTTTGTAGGACATGCAGCCACCCTTTCCCATGTGGCTTGGTCGTAAAATATCCAACAGCAAAATACCATGCGGAGTTGGATCCACATGCCAAAAACAGTAGCTATCGCTATGGAAAGGAACATTAGGACAATAAACCATATAAAAACAAGCATCTAGCCCGATATCAAACTCCCAAATTATTAATTTGGAACTCTATGAACAACAATATTAGGACAACAAACAATATATAACCCAAGCTAGCTCTTCTCCGACAAGCCGAAAGCTCATTAGCCATCGTATCTTTTTATTTTTATTTTTTATAAATCCCGTATCTATGATTCATAGCACTTATTCTTTCTAATATCCAGACAGCAAGATCAGCTGGGTACCACAGTCCGTACTCAACCACGCATCAGCGGACACGTACCACGCCATCCAATACGAGGAGGAAATTCAAAAAAAATTCCCCACAACTCCCCTTCTTCTCTTCTCATCTCCGATTACCCACTAAAAACGAAGGTCTCGTGATTTGATTAATATAACCCCTCTCTTTCGCCTCCTCCCATGGCGGAGCTCAAAGAGCGGCTCCTTCCACCGAGGCCCTCCGCCTCATCGGCCTCGACCTCCGCCCTCCTCCCCCCGGCCTCTAAACACCGCGATTCCTCGGCCTCCGCTGCGGGTGGCGGCGCGGCCGTCGCCCCCTCTTCCAGGGCATGGACTTCCTGGGGCTCAAGAAGCGCGGCCAGGGCCTACGCTCCTGGATCCGCGTCGACGCCGCCACGGGAAATTCCCAGATGATCGAGGTGGACAAGTTCACCATGATGCGGCGCTGCGACCTCCCTGCCCGCGACCTCCGCCTCCTCGACCCGCTCTTCGTCTACCCCTCCACCATCCTCGGCCGCGAGAAGGCCATCGTCGTCAACCTCGAGCAGATCAGATGTATCATCACTGCCGACGAGGTCTTCCTCCTTAACTCGCTGGATAGTTACGTCCTCCAGTATGCCGTCGAGCTCCAGCGCCGCCTAGCCGCCCACTCAGGAGACGTCTTCACCGGCGGGAGCACCTCTCCGGACTACCTCCCCTTCGAGTTCCGGGCGCTCGAGGTCGCCCTCGAGGCAGCTTGCACCTTCCTCGATGCCCAGGTGTGCTTGTGTTTCTTTAATTGTTCATTTACTGATTCTGGGGTTTCTTCCTACTTGTCCGGGACCAAAATACATGTCCCTTTGATGGAGGTTCTCGAAGGTTTTGATGTTTTCTTGTAGTTTTGAGATTTCTGTCCAAAGTGCCTTTATTAATTTTTTGCGTTTTGCAAAATGAGACAGGGTTGAAGAATCTAATAAGACATATGATTTATATCAAATTCAAGTTTAAGATTTTGTAAGATTGTCCATTTAGTATTAGAAGCAGAGATTAGGACTGAAAAAACATAGGCAAGAACTTCTAATTTGATGCAAGATTGACCTGAGGATGTATCAATTGTTTGCAGATTTCTTTTTGAATGAATGATGGTAAAAGTCAATAGACCAGTGGCTAGAGAGAAAAAGATGGGATGGGAACGAAGGAGAAAGTAGAGAAGCTTTAGAAACTCACTCTATTTCTAGGAAGATAAGCTAACATGGAGAAGTTTGTTGATCATTATGGTTACAAAGTTTTGTTAATACATAAATATATTTTGGTATGTTACTAGTAATTATGATTACTGAATGGATATTAAGAAGAGTAAAACAGCTAGGCAAATTGGGGCCGATGTCACAGTATCGGAGGAAGATTGTGTTTTAAGGGAAGTTACAATGGAAAGATGGCTTATATTAGATTCTTCTCCACCCAAATGTATGTATCAATTTACAATTTCAAAGATAAACACATGATACCATGTCAAGAAGTCAGAAATGCCTATAAAAGGATTTTGTAGTACTTCCTTCCTAAATATTTGACAATGTCATTATATTTGACCATACTTGTTGTGTAGTGATAATACTAAAAGGCATTTATATATAGCACTCCATAACTAAGAGAAGAAAAGAAAATGACTTCCAATATCAATAGATTACTGGTCCTATCTTTAAGAGTGCATGATAACATGACTAGCCGTGAATGGAAGAGGAATTTGGTTCGACCTTGACATAAGTGGATCCTTGAAAAGTTAGATTGCAGAATTTAGCCTTTATTGCAGGTTTTTGGTCTGCTACCCTGCTAGTAGTTTTTTTCTATTACATATACATACGAGATTAGATAGTCAAATTTGGAATTTATTTTTATTCGTGTGGAAATTCTGGCATTTTGTTGCTTTATCCATTCAGTAATCATCTTAAAAGGGCCGATAACAGGAAAAAGGACGAATGAGAATAGAAATAACAGATAAGTGCTCCATAATTCGAAATCTGTTTTCACTTGTTCTTGAAAAAAGGAACTTATGCTAGATTACTGTCACACTTAAATATTAAGAAGAAGGTAATCTTTTTCTTCTTCAGAGAAATAGGAACATATGCCCTCTTCTTCCACTTTAAGTCCTGGAGATTGTTCTTCTTCTTCTTTATTCTTTCAGCTGCTTCTTTTCCCTACAAATTGGAAGGGTATTGCTGCAGTTATCACAATAATAATGCAAGACATCCAAATAGAGTTATTTCTAGTGGTTCCTAGTCTGCTCAGAATTCCTAAGAAAGCAATTATAAGACATTGATGCATGGATCGATTGAAAATATTTTTAGCATGTATTCTAAGATGTGGGTGCGTTAATGGAAAGAATTTCAGAAAAGACCTAGTCAGGCGATGGAGGAATTTGCTCTTAAAGGTAGTACAGGTGGCATTACTATATGTATTATTTTAGGAGGCATTGCATTTAAGTTTCTTTTTATATTCATTGAGTGGCACACATGCAGACAAACCAAATAAGATTTGTTTGTTGGAGAATGAGCATATTCCAATCCTTGTGACTTGCAAAAGAGAATTATGCAGTTTGATCATTAATGGAGGTGACATGGAGAGTTTTATCTCTTCAAAAAAGCTTGTGGAAAGGTGAATTTAACATGGAATAGAAAGAGCCCTTTTACCAGCTGGCATGACTTAACTACTACCATTTGGTTGTGATGAAGCATCATTTTGTATGCTTTTCAATGAAACATGACCATACCAATACCAACAGGTTCTATGCAATCTGTTTTGGATGTTACATCATCCTTTTAACATGCCTCTATGTCTGTAATAAGAAGATCATATATGATGCCTGCAACGACATTCACCTTTTTTGACAAACAATTGATCATGCATCTAGTGATATTAGAATCTCCCAACGAAGTCAAATTGGTCAGATTTGTGGAAAAATGTCTAGGTCTAGATTTTGGGTGCGGACATGACATACATAGCAGAAGTTACCAGTCATGTGGATCCTTGAGGACTTGTTCCACGATTGAAATGTTGCATGCTAGTTGCATGTCAGCTTGACACTAGAATAGTATGTATCATGTCATGCCGATGCTTGGCACGCACTAGCACAGTTTTGATGCTAAGCACTAGCATTCAGCCGATACCATGCTAGCTTGCTAATAAAGCATTGGTGCAATACATATCAAGCCATATTATTAGTGGTGATTGGCACTTTTATCCATACTTAGATCAGACTTTATTTTAATTATGTAATTTTTAACATGGTAACTTAAGTTTTATTGCCACATTATTTAAGTTATATTGTGACATTATTTTTTTGTTAAGTTGTTAACACTTTGAGAGGGCTGACCAATAGGTGCAAAGGAGGATAGAAAGGAGGGAAGGATCAAAGATGGATGCTTTTCTTGCTTGGGCAACCATAAGCACCTTCTTACTTGCTTCACTTCTCTCCCTGCATGTAGCATAGAAGTCAGCCACTTATGCACTACTTTTGAGATTTTTAAGTTTTAGTTTTTAGGGTTTATTATTGCAAGGGGAGCCTATGTTATTGTAAGAGTAATCTTGAATATTGAGCATAAATTAAAGCCTTTTCATTTTCTTCTTCTTCTTCTTCATGGCAACAGGAGCCCTCTTTCCCTCTTCAAATCCCCTTTTAACAATTTAACTTCTTGTGCTTTTAAATTCAAAGCTATATGGAATGTTAAATACTGAAGGGCAATATGAGTATGATGGGTTACTATATGATAAATGGAAATTCACCATACTGTTGATGTTTAGTCATCATTTTCTTTTTGTGAGAAGATGAGGTACTACTCAATGGAGTTGATATGCAAAATCTTCATTCCTTAGTGTTGATAGTATCATGACAATAAAGGAAAAGATTGTCAAAGTGATATTTGGCCTTGGTATGATTAGAGCTTCCATAATTGTGTTCTAACTTAAATTGTTATTGCAGAATTTTCAGTGATATGTAACTAAATTCTGCAACAATTTTTCGTGTGTTGTGGCTTGTGGTTGTACTGATGTTAGTGATTTGTTATTATGTGATGGGTATAAAAATTATATTAAGGGGGCGTTTGGTATGGGTGATGGCCTGAAGATCAAGGGTGATGTGGGTTGAGGTGATGAAATTATGTGTTTGGTTGCACTATAGTGATCTTGCATGGCAGTGATACCAAATCACTCCCATTCCTCAAATCACTGCCCAACCTAATAATGGAAAACCAATTCTTGTGAATGGATATCCAGATCACCTCAGGATAATGATGTTGGGCTGAAATTTTGGGACAAAAATATGTTTTATTCAAGTAGAAAAAATCAGTATACCAATATACTAGTAATGTATTATAATGATATTATATATATTATATTATATTATATAATATTTAAGATATATATTTATATTGTAATGTATTATCAATCATATTATTGCCATATTATTATTCAATTATATTTTTAAATTATAATAAAATTATATTTAGAACTTCATATTTATATTATGAATTATTTAATATATTACTTCTATAAGTTCTATGTGTCCTATTTTTTAATCAAAATAAATATTAGTGTTAAAATAATAGTATATTATAAGTATAAATGAAAATATTAATTCTATAATAACAATTAATATATTTTATATGATTAATAAATATATTTTTATAAAATCTGTCAGGGGTAGTTTTCGTATTATATGGTTTCTGATCTTGGATTTTCATAGAATACCAAATATGTTACTCATAGATACGGTGGTATTTTAATCATTGGAACATAGCATGCCAAGCACGGTGATCTTAGATTGTTTGGGATCATATTACCCTAGAATAAGGATTACTAGTGATCTAGGATCACCTTAGTAATCCCATTTGGATCACCAAATGCCACCTAGGGGGTATAAAGATGCACTAGAAGGTTTTAGATAGATTAGACATCACCATCGATGATCCATAAATTTGTAAAGAGAACCTCTTAAAACTTGACATGGGGATGCATTTGTGTCATATAGGTGTGTGCGCAATATGTATGAGTAATCAATCAATAATTAGTTGCACCATTCTCTTCTTAGTCTATAAAATTGCTAGAATGTTTACTGTATGTTAGAGGCGGCAACTTCTTTTGTAGCAGTACCAAAAAGTGGACATGTAAATATGGTGACATCTTGCTTTGATGATTTAAATGCATCAAAGGGTAAATGTCCCAAGTCTCCAAGTGTTGTCATGTCAAGAAACCAACATCTGGAGCATCTAGTCTCAGAGAAGGTACATTCCGAATTTTTTTCTTTGTCAAGATTTTAACATTTTTCTCTTTCCTCTGTCTTCTCTCTCCTACCTGTTCCTTCTTATTCTCTGCTTTTCCCTTTATTTTTTTCTTTAAAAAAGAAAAAACAGATTGGTCACAAATCTGTCTTGACATCAGAAAAACCAGGCTGGAATTAATCTAACTATTCATATGTCTTAGACCTAAACTGCTCTCCAAGTCATAGTCTTGCATGTCCCTGAATATATTTTTCTCCTTTATCTGTATATTTAGATCATGACTTCCTTTTTTCCCCCCCAGATATGACATTTTCAAACAAAAAACACATGAATATGCCCTTTTTAACATCATTTTCTGTACTTGTAACCATATTCAATTATAATGACCTCTGGCTGGCTAAGGGGAAAGAAGGAATCCTCTTGTTCTTGTTTTTTCTCCCCATTTGTGCTCTACTTCCCTGACTATCAGCGTACACATTTTGGGGGCGGCAAACAGTCTAAGTCGTAAATCCTGTCATTTAACAACCCAAAGCATTCATGTTCATCACAGATGAAACCCTTGACCTCAGGATTGCATCACTATGGTCACAACACAATGTTATATCATGTCCTCCATTGGAGTCTCTTGACTTTTTGAGTGTTATGAAACAGAATACCCTGTTTTGCTTGTTCCTTGTAGGTTGACCACCATTAAATCAAAGGTGGCCAGACACATAGTCCTTCCTTAATAATGGTTACCTATCATCATTGTGCCAAATGAAACCAGAATTATCACAGAAAACATTACGACATTGGTAAGAAAGTGTGCTTACTCCAAGTACAGTTATTGACTCTAACCACATATCCATACAAACTGGTGTACATTATATAATTCATGCTTGCTGCATGGAGCCACAGTGGTCAGGTTTGACATTTATTTTGGAGTTTCGTGTAGCAGAAGAGTCAAGGCTTTTGTTTTTTGCTTTTTTTTTTTTTCTTTCTTTATTTTTGGTCTGTATGTGTGTATGTGTGCAAGCATGCACCTGCGGGCAGGTGAGCGGGTAGGCAGGCTGCATCTTGGGGAGAACTAGGTCGGCTAGTGGAGCTTCAAAAATTTATCCAGCAGCAATATAAACCTGTGTCTTCTGACTAAAATAAGTATAATTCAACTTTGATTTGTGATCTTAAGATATTTTTAATTCTCTCATCTTAATCAGGCAGCAGAACTAGAAATGGAGGCATACCCCTTGTTAGATGAACTAACATCAAAGATTAGTACTTTGAATTTGGAACGTGTCCGTCGCTTAAAAAGCAGACTTGTTGCATTGACTAGGAGAGTTCAGAAGGTATGTCTACATGTCTCTTATGTTGCTTGTTCTTGTATTTTCATTTCTCACCTGGCTTCTACTTGCTATCTAACTTTATTTTTATAGGTTAGGGATGAGATAGAGCAGTTAATGGATGATGATGGTGATATGGCTGAAATGTATCTCACTGAGAAGAAGAGACGAATGGAAGCATCATTCTATGGAGATCAGTCTGTACTAGGATACGGTTCTGCTGGGGCTGGAATATCAGTTTCTGCTCCAGTTTCTCCTGCTTCTTCACCACCTGAATCACGGAAGCTTGAGAAGACCTTGAGCTTGTCCAGGAGCAGGCATGAGAGTATGAAAAGTTCGGACAGCACGACTGAACATGTTGAGGAATTGGAGATGTTATTGGAAGCTTATTTTGTAGTCATTGATAGTACACTCAACAAGCTGACTTCGGTAATAAATGCTGTTTGCCTAGCCTGACCCTTAGGTGTGGAGTAAAAGCAACTAAATAGATGTTATAATTTTTTTCTCTTTTCAGTTGAAGGAATACATTGATGACACAGAGGATTTCATCAACATCCAGCTGGTTTGTTTTCCTGTTCCTCTTCTTTTCCTGAGATTGAAGAGTCAAGGTGGCTTTTATCATGGCATTTAAGAATATTTTTGTCATCAGTTTGCCCATAAAATGACTAATAAAAAAGAAACACATCTTCATATTATCGAGATAATATTTTTTCTGTATTTTCTTTGAAAACTTTAACAATGTCACTCTAAATGCTATTTGGCAATTTAAGCAAAATAGTTATAATTGCAATGTGCACCCCACCCCTGCTTCCCCAACCCCAAAACAATGTTTTGTTGGTTAGCCATTTTCTTCCACTATATTAATGATTTTCGTAACAAAAAAGCTATTTATGAATTTAATGGTATCACTCTCCGTGGTCCATAAATAGCAGAATGGAGTCTTATGCTTGTAAGTAGACTTGCATGTACCATTTTATGCATGAAAGGTTAGATGCTAATAAAAAATAAGATCAATGTGTTCTATTATAGTTTAGACCAATCAAATACCATGTTAGTGGAAAATTGTGACAAGTGATTGAACTCAGCAGCAACTAGAAATAGTTATCTTGATATTTAGTATCCTCAAATGGAAGCACATAAAATCAAGAGTACCATCTTGGCCACTACAGAAAATCCCTACAAAAGGTTTGATGGTCCCGAGAACTTTAATGGTATCTCTTCGCAGTCAAATTTTCAAGTTTTGATTGTCTATGAGATCCACTTTTATGTCAGACACTACTACAAAAATTTCGCACTGGAGTTTGAGCTTTTAGGTGGTTTGGTCTGAAATCTGTGTAGCTATTGACTACTTTTGGGTATGGAATCACTGACCATTTGCTCTTGCTCGGTAGCTGCATTCTTAAGCAATTATTGGTTTTGAGACCTGATTGTGATCATTTGTCATTATGTGCTTTCAGTATTCTATATTATGAGACACTCGTCATCTACTAAAGCCTTAGACGTTACTGAGTTCATTAATTAAGTTCCTCTGTTTCCAGGACAACGTTCGGAATCAGCTGATCCAATTTGAGCTAGTATTGACAACTGCAACATTTGTGGTTGCGATTTTTGGTGTGGTTGCTGGAATTTTTGGGATGAACTTTGCTATACCATTATTCGACAAACCAGGCGCATTTGAGTGGGTACTCATAATCACTGGAGTGAGTGGTGTAATTATTTTCTGCTCATTTCTATGGTTTTTCAGGTATAGAAGACTAATGCCGCTATAGATTCTTGTGGACAGTGAGGGGAGAGCATTCTCTCATTTAATTTGCTGTGCACAAGGACACTGAAAGGATTAGGAGGTCCCTATTTGTTTGTATATGTGTCGATTCTTTCTAGTTTGCAGCCTAATATGTAAATGGTGTGGAAATTGAATGTTGCTATGGTAAATAAGGTGAGAGTAATTAAATTTGATAGTATTTCTTGTCATACATTATTTTAGGGGAAAAATGTGTTTTGTCCAATAAAGTTTAGGAGTATTAATAATCCAAGTTCCATGTTTGTTTATTTGGTCAATAAAGTGGCAAGATCGGTCAAAATAAAAAAAATAGATAGATAAAGTTCAACGACGTTTTTTCATGACTGTTATGTGATCGCACATGGCTTACTAAACAAGCATAAGTAGCAAAAAAAATTATTATGCAATATTGACATGGCAATTTATTGTCTTAATCAATGATTATGGTTAGAATATGATTGGATTTTCAAGTGCATCTCTTTTGTCCCTATCTTTTTGTCATCCTTGTCTAGGGCTTCAAAGGGAAAGAAAGAGGGATGGAGATGAAAAGGGGAAGGTAGAGGAGAAGTTGTTCATTCCAGTATTAAATTTCATTCATTTTTATAATTTTCATTCCTTTTAAGCCATGAATATAGTCATCTAGTTATAATTCATCCTCTTCATCAATAAGCAATATTCCACCTTCACTTCGGTGTTTCGCTCCATCTGAGAAGAGTAATGTTGATTAGAAAAAATATAATTGTGATGTATTTGCTCGGCAATGGACATTATGGATTAATGATAATCTTGGTAGGATTGCAGGCTGTCCTAATTATCATGTAAGTATAATTTAATATAATCGAAGTTTATGTTTCTCAAATGTTGGTTGTTTTTCAGTTATTGAATGATTTGATTGTGTAGGATGAGGAGTCATATTGTAGATATTTTGATTGGATAAAATCTCTTAAGTGTGATCGATCAATGGTGGGATCCTTGAATTATGTGATAAAATTCAAAATTTAAGAAGAGAAAATATAAATTTGCAAGCTTCTGCTTGTCAAATAAAGTTTACTACTACTGATAAAGAAGTAAATAGATTTCATGAAGTTAGAGTTGATTCAAAAGTTGCAAAAATTAGAGGCTTGGCATGGAAATTTTAGAAAAATGGCTTGTTTTGCACTGTTTGTATCATGGGTTATGATTTTCTTAGATGATAAATCTATCTTGTAATGACGATGTTGGTATGTTGGTATAATTTAGTGAAAAATATGTAAGGATGATTGTCATTTAGGTAAAGAATGTTCAGAATGTTGGGTTATTCAAAACATTTATTATAATTTTATACTCTCCGAATTAAACTTTTTCTACCATTAATGGAAGAAGTAAAGGCATTTTGATCAATTTTAGTTACATTTGTTTAATAATTAGATTTTTGGTAATCCATATTAATTATGGTTTTCTTCATATTTTAATTGGAATGTTTATTGATTGCATCAATTTTACCTACAACTGTAAAATGTTCATCGGTAATATGTGGGTTGTGATTCTTGGCTATCATGTTCAATTGATAAGATAAAATCCAAATCATAGAATAAGGTGGGACCTTGTCACATCAAGTGATTCTAATATTCGGACCTTATAACAAATTTATGAGGAAAACAACAAAATCAATCAATATGTCCTCCAAGATCTTGGAAAAAAATAGCTCCCATCCTATTTTTCTATATAAACTAAACAAGGCAGAGTACTTTAAAAGTAGCACATAAAATTGGTAATACAAAATTACATCATACTAGTTAATATATTATACCAGCTAATACTTATGAGCACCTATAGGTAATATAAATTTATATCATACCAGCAAGAGCCTTGATGTAAAGTTACTTATTACAGCAATACATTAACTTCATTCATTTGATAGTAAGAGCCTTCGTTCCAATATATTATACCAGCTAATACATCACTTGTACATACATCCTCACTATACTCATGTATTGATAGTTCATTTTGCCACCATTTGACATCAGTATCATAGAGTTATTATGTCTCTATATTCCACTAAACAACCAATTTCTTGCCAAGTAATGAGTATATATGGACTGACCTAACAAATAACAATGAGATGGAAATTCATAAAGACTTATTAAATTTCATTGAACCTACACATTGTATCCATGCATATAGTGTTATGAATAGTATAGCAACAATCTCAATTAGCAATAAGTAATTCGAAGCACACTACAATTGACCAACTTTAATATTGCAAATAGTCAAAATAATTTGAGTTTCCATTGGCCAACTATAACATTTATAGAGTCAAAATAACAATAATTTCAATTGGCCAACTCTAATATTCACTTAATCAAAATAGGAACTGTTTACATACATGCAACTTTGACAATTCCATGTTCAGCATACATACAACTTTAATAAAATGACAATCATAACCTAAAACTTTAGCACTTTATGTTCACTATTGTGATGTTTGGTTTGACTGATTGGGAGTATTTGACTCTACCATTGATGTCTGAGTGCTGATAATAGTCCTCCTTTACTCATGTGATCTTATGGGGTTGTCCCTTGTGGTGTAGTTTCTTGTGGTACAATCTCTTGAGGTGCAGTTTTTGTTAGGATCCTACAAAGTCATATGTAACATGTTAGGCTATTGATGAATTAGCATAATACTACATTGACCATAACTTATGTCTCACCTGTATCATGACACCAGGTATAGAACTCATATTTACCTTGCACCTCTCAGTCATAAAAAAAATATTTCACTTTGATCGAAATATATATCCTATAGCCAATGGAAACTATTGAGGCCTATATCATCCAATCAAATAGTATATGTTAGTATGTTTTCTAGATATTTTTAGAACAAACTTAATCGATCAATTACTTTTCTTTTTTGCTTTCTCTTTTGCTGTTGATTTGTCACTTATTTATGCTTTGTACTACTACTTTGCCTCTGAGATTCAGTCTGAGATGACTAATGTAGAAAGTCATTTATATAGCATGTAGTATATTTATATAAATTGAAAATGGACATACATATACCTGTATTGTCTCTTAAGAGTTGTGGACTTGTGCACTACCTTTTCTATTACTTGCATCTTATCTTTTCTTCCCTTGGCTACGAAAAAGAGTTATACTTGGACCTTTTCATGCTCTTTTATTATGACCGACAATATGACATTTGGAGCAAATCACTATTCCTCCTTAGATAGCCTATATAGATTCTTAGGCTCATCAAATTCTCTTCTCCTCTGCTTTTTATGTCTTTAGAGGGTCTTGTAAGTGGTGGTGGTTCTGGTGGCTCAAATTTAGACTTTGTCCATAGTCTTGGTTTATTGACTGGCTCTATGGCATAGTCATATATATTCCCATAAATTTCTATTCTAAACTAATATGTCACATAGTCTTCTACAACTTGCCTATTAAACTATATCACTGTACGAGGATATGAGATTCCACTAAGTTGCCATGCCCTACAGCTATACATTCCTTTGGTTGGATCTACAATTTAATCATCAATCTCATGCCTCACTTCATAACCATTCTTCCTATTGTAGGTTAAGGTATAATATCTACTACCTATCTTGACTTTCTCTATCTTTGCTTGGATGTTAGGACTATTAGGATAGTGAAGCCTGATCCATCCCTCTGACCCGAGTCTTATATGTGTGCTTTGGTTGGTAGTCATGGGTCCTGCTACATAATCAACAGATGGAGGGTCAAGAGGGCAAGGCCCCCTTGATGGGGGTCTAAGGGGATGGAACCTCATCGAACAAACGATAGAGGGTACATGCTGTGAATGACTGTGATTCTCCTTCTTTGTCTCATTGAAATGGAGGACAAATCTAGAAACACTCGTACCAATGGCAACCCTAATCTTTGGTATAAATAGATAATTATTGGGTATCCAAATACATGAGAGCATTGCATCCAGAAGAGAGGAGAGAGCCAGTGGCTGTGCTGTACAAAAGAGAGGGCATGTGAGAGAGAGTCTCTTTTCCATCTCTTGTACTCCTGTAAACTCCTTGATTATATAGTGAAAATACTGTGCGGCTGTGGATGTAAGAGAAAGAGACTTCGAACCATGTAAATTTTTATGTTCTTATGTGTGTGCGATTTACTGTTCCTTTCTTCTTCCTTCACTATTCTTTGCATCTTACTGTGCGTAGGGCCAAACCCTTGTTCTTAACAGGGATATATGGATCCATTAAAATTCTTTAACTCTTTCTTTTTCTATCTTAACTTGATCATCATAAGGATCCTGATCTCTTCCAACATTGTGATAATAAGCTTACCTCTGCTCTTCAAGATGTATGAGTTAAAATATTTTGCCATATTATTTTGTACTACATCACTACATGTTCTCTTTATGAAGAAAGCTCTAGCCCATATTCGAGGAGTATCCTTATTATTTATAACATCTTTGTAAGCCTCCTCACTTAGACTCTTTAGGTATTTCAATACAGCCTTATGTTCTGTATTGTATAGACAAGTGCTACCTCCTATAGTGTATTTTTAAGAATATTTTTTTGATATTTTTTTTAAAAATTACTTTGTATGTGCCTTATACAAAACCTATGCTCAATCTCTCCTAAAATTTACTGAAAGTATGGTACCAGACCTTTCATTGCAAGACAAAAAAAAACATGTAGAACAAGTTTGCATAATTGTAACAAAAAAAATAAAAAATAACTAAAAGAAAATAAAAAATTATTTGTTTAACATTATCTTTTATTGGTTTGACATAAAAACCCAATCTTTCTCTTGTAAAAAGCTAATGTCCATCTAGAGCAAATTTAGAAACCACTCTTATGACTCCCTTATTTCTACTTCTACTACTGCTCAAGCTATATAAAACATCCCTTCATTGCCATCTCTCCCAACTGCTGCCACTAAATGTCCTTGGCAAATGGACTTAATGAAACAGCCATTTAAATAAATTATGGGCCTACAACTAGCAAGAAATTTTTTCTTGCATAGATCAAAGCATACGTAAAATCTTTGAAAATAGGGTTCATCTTAACTTGTGGCCTCCATACATGAATAACAACTGTGTCGTTAGGGTTCGATTTTTTCAATTCTTGAGCACAGTCATACAGTCTTACATATTGCGCTTTATAAGATCCTTGAATTTTTTCAAATATCCTCTTGTTTGCCCTATAGCATTGGTATATTGAAATATTAACAATTAAGTTTTTGTGAACATCATCCTGGAACTCTTTTGCTTTAAAATTAGGATTGTTTCTAAACTTATCTAAGTAGTAATGAGCAAGCCATGATGACTTTATTTGACTTTTTCATAGCTTTTATTGTATTATATGTTTTGGATAATAGTACTTGGAATGATTTTTTTGTACTCATCTATGAAGTAGATATCCTCCACGGGCAACCATTAGCACATACTGTGGCAATGTAAAAGCTGGCATTCCTTTTGAATCTAATATTATATCCATTCAATATCCCGTATGCCCTTACAGTATCTTTAACCTCCTCATGATTATATAACTTCATTCTATTTAAGAATTTTGGATCCTTCAAATCTATTCTAATATTAAACTCTTCAAATTTTTTATTACTTCTCCTAACACCATCACCATTAGAATTAGCATAATCAGATTGAGGCATTTTTTCTTCTGCCATATCTTTCAAGCATTGATTGGATGGATCTAAGTCTTTGCATATATGCATCTCTATCTTAAAATTATTTTTGGAGTTAGTATTATTACCAGCTTTTATCACCTTCACATCCACAAAATCACTATCACAGTCAGCATTACTATTACCATCACTATCAAAATCATTATCAGCACGACTGAGAGCATCATTCATAGTACTATCAATATTTTCATCAATCTTTTTATCAATATTTTTAGCAAAAGTATGAGCATCATTCTCACCAGCACCTACATTCTCACCCATTCCAAATTTACTTAGAAATTCAGCAGTATCAAGGACTTTAGGTATATCCAATTGATGTTCAACATAATATGCACTATACCCCTATGATTCACTTGACTAAATGTCTTAAAAACCTACTGGCCACCATATAAAAGTCTAAGGCTATTCCTGAAATCCCTTCCTAATACCCCATGATGCATCTTTTCCACATTATTATAACCTAACTCATTTAACTTACCAATAACACCAATATATGTTACTTTGTCTACATCAATATCATCTATCTCTATCATTGATCTATCAATATAATTGGATGTAGGATGGTTAACAAATGAGCCACGATGATGAATAACAATTATAACAACTATATGGATACTGCAAAAGTTTAACAAATTCATGTAAATATGAAGACACTAGTTTATTTCTAAACAAGACATAATAGATAACCTAAACCAATAGATAATAACCTAGTGTAGATATTAGGGCTCCATTGAAATATTATATAATAGGCCCTTTATTAGGCGAAAGCAGACATTAAGGGTCCTATAGCAGATCAGAAGCAGACATAAGGGGTCCTATAGTAGAGTAGAAGCATATATTAGGGGTCATATAGTACGTAGAAGCAGACATTATGCATATCAGTATTTTAGCATCCCAAAGCAGGGACTAGGGGACCATAATTATGACTTAGAGAAAAAATAAAACATAAACATATCATATGAAAATTCTATAGAACAAATAAAATATAGATCCCCATGTGTAAAGATTCATGCAAAAATTCTCATGTCCCCTAACTGTAAACCTATTTTTTAATCTATACCTCTCAAGTTGCTGTAGAACCTTCAATTTGGGTATCTCGATAATCCTTTTCTTCACAGCGATGGTGGCATTCCAAAGGAGAATGGATAGGTGGCTGATTTGGTCGACTAAGTTGCTAAATGAAGATGCGGTTAGTGCCGAAGAAGAATACTTGAGAAAAATCAGGTTGGGACTTGAAAGAGAAGGAAGAATAGGAGGGAGGTTTTTCTTTTAATTGACCCAAGTCTCTAATTTTAACTTGCCACATATGCTTGTTTAGTAGGTTGATGAGTACTGAAAATATATCAATAAAAGTATTATTTTATACAATAATTTATATTTATTTCTTAAGAATTGATATTTTTATTTATCTTTTGTAGAAAATATGATCATTAATAAAAAGAGTTCGATTTGTAGGTTAAAAGGAAGAAAATTTGGAGAAAATCGGACTTAAAATGGATAGTGAATGAAGACTCAAATTTAAGCTGAAAATAGACCCACAATCGACCCAAAAATCAAATAAAACTAGCCCAAATTAATTTAAATTGACCGCCCGATATACGGTGGACCGATCGCTCGGTCCACAGAATAAAAATCGCGGTCCATAGAAAATTATCCCGATCCACAATCGTGGTTCATGGGGCAGGCGGTTGAGTTTTGCACAATCAAACAACTGAGATTGATTTTTGCACGCGATCAGACAGCTGAGGATACGTTATCCCATATCCATCAATGGTAGCCCACTTCAAATGCACGATCTGATGGCTCCAAACAATCCTGAGTGAGATCGGACGGTCTAGAGAGTTGTCGATGAGAACTAAGTAGAAAGGCTTTGTTTTTGTATGATCTGATGGCTCTCATTTGATCTGGGGGTTTATCTGATGGCTGATGTTGATTCTGACTTGATTAAGGCCTGATGCGGTGATTTTTGATGAGATCTGAAGCATCTAAATACGATCTGATGGCCAGAAGCAAGGGACGTGGGTTGGACACAATTTTGACGTGATTTGGGACTCTGTTTTCCACCAAAATTTGAAAAAAAATTCATTTATAAAAAGAAAGTCTAGGAATAGTAGAAAAGAGAGTAGAAAAATAATAAAAAAAATAAAAAAAATAAGAGAAGTATAGGGATCTAAAGGAAAGAAGGAGAGAAATCAATTCGCTTCACGAAGTATGAAGAAAGAAGTAGAGATCATCAACCATCTTTCCGATGAGGCTGTACTGATCAACTTTAAATCTTTATTATAGTTTTATTTTATTTTATTATTTTTTAAATTTTTTATAATTAAACTTTAATTTTAATTAATATAAAATTTATTCTTATGCACCTTTAAATTTTTGTTCTTTATTTTTATTGTAAGTAGAAGCTAAGATCTAATTAGTAGATCTTAGTACCAAGTTTATTTTTCATACTTTTTAATTTAAATTACTTTTTCAATTTTTTTTTTCTTTTAATCAAAGTTTTTAAATCAAAAGCATAGCCTTCTCTGTGGATTCGACCTGACTTGCTACTTTATACATATTTTTAATATTATTTTAAAAGTCAAAAATAATTTGATAATTATGGTATCCTAATGACAACATCACGACATTATTAATTTTTGATGCCATTACCGGGAAAGGCACTAATTTTAACATTTTGTTTCTTTAATTTTTTTGTGAATATAGTTTACTAATTTTTTGATTTTTTTATAGAAAAAATAATAATAAAAAAGGGATGAAATGCTTCAAGTTGGTGAGATCAATCTAACCCTAAACTGCTTTTTTTTTTTAATATTAATTATTATTATTTTTAAATTAACATAAAATTCACCCACATAAATCTAATAAAAATCACATGACAAGAGTAGAAACTTAATTGTTTAGAAGCATTCATCATCTTAGATTTACTTTTGGTGATCGCTGGAGATAAGGTAAGCTTTCAAGCTTGATTATTTTCATGCATCTAATTTAGTTGTATAGAACCTCTTGTTTGAAATTTGTTGACATATTCATCTCAAATCAATTTAAGAGCAACACCTATTAATAAGATAAGATGAAGATTTCATCATCCTTCTTTAGTCCAAAAATAATCGACCAGCATCTCACATTAATCCAAGCCTAATTAAAATTCAGTAGACATTGACCCCTAGGATCAATTGAGTTCAATTCGAGTATTGTGGTGAAGTCAAATGTAAAATAAGTTTAGACTCACTCTTGAAACTGGTGTCTAAGGCAAGAGGTTAAAAAAGTTAAGCTTAAGTGGACTCATGGTTATTTAATTGATTCCGTCAGCTTACCTGACCAATCCAATTGGTGTCTAAGACAAGCAATGAGGGGACTCCCATGACCCCACCTCTTATCTGACTAGTTGAAAGAAGTAAGAATAGATCTAACTTACATTTAGGCCGAGCCACTCTATATCAAACTGTTAGATCTAAGAAACCCATAGGTGTCTAGGTTTAATTGTTTGCTAACTTATTTATGAGTGAAATAAAAGAAAATATAAAAAAATCTGAACTACATGCATTAGGATTTGCACTGGTACATACATGGTAAGGAGATCTCTTTTTCTGATCTAGTTGAACCTAATCCTAAAATTGAACGGCTAATCCATGTTAAACTCGATAATCAAATGGTTAAATCACCTAGATAGATGAAGGAATACTTTATTCCTTCCACATATAACCCATCGACTTGTATCCACTTACCTAATATTCCTGCAAGCTATTATGAAATCAAGTTGACCACAATCTAGATGCTCCTATCTTTCTATGGGAATACTAATGAAGATCCTTATAAGCATCTAGATGAGTTCTTAGAAACATGTTCCACAATGAAGCTCCAAGATTTTTTGATGATGCACTTAGACTGACCCTGTTCTCCTTCTTACTTA
Organism: Elaeis guineensis; assembly: GCF_000442705.2. Classification (NCBI taxonomy): domain Eukaryota; kingdom Viridiplantae; phylum Streptophyta; class Magnoliopsida; order Arecales; family Arecaceae; genus Elaeis; species Elaeis guineensis. Next base: position 91,404,033 of record NC_025993.2, on the reverse strand, counting down.
AGGACAAGGCCAAGTACTGGCTTAGCACAATAGGGAGATCAATCCGAACTTGGGTTGAATTGCAGTATGAATTTCTTAAGAAATTCTATCCCATAGGTCGAACCAATACTATGAGGCAAGCCATCACTGAATTTGCTCAGCTTTCAGAAGAACAAATTCATGAATCATGGGAGAGACTTAAGGAACTTCTTAGAAAATGCCCAGACTATGGTCTACCTAAGTGGCAAATTGTTCAAGCCTTTTATGAGGGTTTAGGTGACCAGTATAGATAGATGGAAGATGTATCTTGTGGAGATGCATTCATGAGTAAGAGTGAGGATGAAGTCTATATTTTGTTTGAAATTTTGAGTGAAAATTCGATCAATCATGCTTCATTATCTTCCTATAAAATATTGATATCTCATCAAAAGTAGGCAATCTATGAGATCAAACATCCAGATTCTAGTTCTAAAGCTGACTTAAACTTGATAGCTTATAAATTAGATAAAGTCAACCTTTTTGCCTAAAAGTTAGATCAAGTTCTACCCCTAGGTCAACAATCTCCTGCACAATACACACCACTTCCCAATTATCAAGAGATTTGTTCTATTTGTGCTAGTCCAGTCTATCATGAGAGTGAATGTTTCACGGCTGCACAGTTTTTATCTTTCATCCAAGAGCAAGTTCAAGCTGCTCAAGATTATTTCAAACCTCTTAATGACCCATTCTCAAATACATATAACCAAGATTGGAGGAATCACCCTAATTTTTCTTGGAGACTCTAACAAACTCAAGCTCAGACCCAAATGCTATCTATACATGATTTTTAAAATAGGCTCCAGTATCAAAATTATGCTTATAATAGATGTCAGTCTAGTCATCCTACCCAGCCATCCTATTACAATCAGCCTTCATATTCACCTCCTCAATAGACCTCTTTAGTCGACGATAGGTTTAACCAACTTCAACAAATGATTATGATCCAACAGCAATCCATCATCAGATTAAAAGTATAAATAAGATAGTTAGCTGAGTCCACCATGAGAAGAGAACCAGATCAATTGTCGAGCCAACTAATACCGAATCCCATGAACAACCCACCTAATGTGAACCACCCATCTGAACCTAATCATCAATCCAATGTCTCACCTAAGAATCCTCAATTTGAGAATGCTAAAGTAATTTTTGAGCTTAAAAGTGGTAGGATTTTTAAGGGCCCATACCAAGACCAAGTGAGAGAGGCTAGTACTAATGCTAGCTAAACTATAGACTTAAAAGAAAATGTTAGTACTGAGACTAACCACATAGAAGAATCTGAGCTCGAAACTGGTACTGATGCTAGTTCCAATCTAAGTGAAAGAGATAAAGAGAAGAAGAGAGCGAATGAGTTATCCGAGATATATAAACTAAGAGTCTCATTTTCTTCAACCATAGAAGTCGGTTCTTCCTCTCTAGAATCACCACCTCCTCCAGAACTAAAGTCGTTCTTGATTACACCTAAGTATCTATGTTTAGAATCAAGTGATACCCTTCCAGTACCCATTGCATTGAACTCAACTTCTAATCCAAAAATTCAATTCATGAGCATTTTAGAAGAACAAATAAAAAAATTTCAATAAATAAAGATCTGTGAATATGTTTGTAAATTATCTTCTTAGAAAGATAAAACTGATTAAGAACAGGATCGTGAACTACTTTCTGAAGATTATCAATAAAATACTAAAATTTATCAATAAAAAAATTGTAGGCCATCTTCTTGAGATTGACAATCCAAAATCATTAAAATTTATCAATTCAATATTCGATACAAAACAGAGAGTGTCTGCATTGTGTCTGACAGAAGACTTTAAACTTAGTGCTTTCTAGGAGGCAACCCGACTTTTACTTTTCGATATCTTTTGCATTTTGTTTAGGTTAATCGAGTCTTGCTTAGTATCTTTTGTAGGGATTTGAAGACAATATTGACTAAATTGGGAGGAGAAGCAATTTTGAAAAGACATATGGGTCAGGTGACATCTCTCCTTTTTTTTCTTTTTGTCTGCACCTTTTTATTTTTCCTACTCTATTGAGGGCAATATCAATTAAGTTGGGAGAGAGAATAATAATTTTTTTAAAATTTTTTTTGAGTAAGTTAGTATTTAGTATTTAAGCACATGATTACGCTTAAGAATCAAGTTAAACTAAGTATTTTTTTAAAAAAATTAATATATAGATTAGAGAGTTTATGAGATACCGAGAGATCAAATATTAAGAAAAATTTAATAAATAGTTAAATTAGAACATAAAAAATTTTCTTGTGAGCACTTCTAATTCCTCCTACGAGCATCAAAAAAGAGTTTACTTTCTATGCACTTATGTAGGATAACTATACGTTCCTTCATATATATATATATATATATAATTTTTAAATACTTCATGCTGAGTAACTGGACCTCTTTGCCTAAGCAAGCATTGAGTTTCACGTCAAAAGATATGAAGGATAAAGAAGCTTTATTGTAAAACTAGTTTTGACTCGTAGTTTGTTTAATTCGAGCAAGTAAGTTCGAGGAATATTTTATACGTAGTATCCTAAAGCCATCTGGTTTCGAAGTTATTAGCTGAAAACTCGCTACATGGGTCAGACAGAAAGCTTAAGGGGTTAAGGTACTCAATGACGGTATAATGTTAAAAAAAAATTAATAAATAAAAAAATAAAGTAACAATATATTTATCCATATGAAAGTTAATGATTTGAAGATAAAAGTAGAGGTAATTTAGAAAAAAATTTAAAAAAAAATTTAATATTCTTTACTTAACTCCCACATTGATTAGTACTAATACTCCAATGACATACCTCACTCATACTTTACTGAATATCAATAGCCTTTTGAAAATTATCTGATAAAATTTAAAATTTTAAGTTAAAGGGTACTTAACTCTAAATCTTTTTTTTACTTGAGGATGAGCAAAGTTCACGTTGGGAGGTATGATGAGTACTGAAAATATATCAATAAAAGTATTAATTTATACAATAATTTATATTTATTTCTTAAAAATTAATATTTTTATTTATTTTTTATAAAAAATATGATCATCAATAAAAAGAGTCCGATTTGTAGGTTAAAATGAAGAAAATTTGAAATAAATCAGACTTAAAACGGATCTCGAATGAAGACTCAAATCTAAGCTGAAAATAGATCCAAAACTGGCTAAAAATCAAATAAAATTGGTCCAAATTAATTTAAACCAACTACTTGGTGTATGGTGGATCGATCACTCGGTCCATGGAATGAAAATCATGGTCCACAAAAAATTATCCCGATCCACAGTCATGGTTTATGGGGCAGGTGGCTGAGTTTTGCATGATTGAATAGCTGGGATTGATTTTTGCATGCGATCGGATGGCTGAGGACGCGTTATCCCATATCCATCGGTGGTGGCCCACTTCAAATGTGCGATCCGATGACTCCAAGCAATCCTGAGCGAGATCGGACGGTCTTGGGGAGTTGCAGGCGAGAACTAAACAAAAAGACTTTGTTTTGGCATGATCTAATGGCCCTCATTTGATCTGAGGGTTGATCCAATGGCTGATGTTGATTCCAACTTGATTAAGACCTGATACGGTGATTTTTGGTGAGATCTGGGGCATCCAAACATGATCTGACGGTCAAAAGCAAGGGACAGGGGTTGGACATAATTTTGACATGATTTGGGACTCTGTTTTCCACCCAAATTTGAGAAAAAAATTTATTTATAAAAGGGAAGTCCGAAAATAGTAGAAAAGAGAGTAGAAAAATAGTAGAAATAATGAAAAAAATAAAAAAAATAAGAAAAATGTAGGGATCTAAAGAGAAGGAGAAAAGTTGGTTCACTCCATAAGTACGAGAAAGAAGAGGTCGTCAACCATCTTCCTGAGAGACGCGCCGATCAACTTCAGATCTTTATTACAGTTTTATTTTATTTCATTATTTTTTTTAAATTTTTTTAATTGAACTTCAATTTTAATTAATACAAAATTTATTTTTATGCACCTTTAAATTTTTGTTCTTTATTATTATTGTAAGTAGAAACTAAGATCTAATTAATAAATCTTAGTATCAAGTTTATTTTTTACACTTTTTAATTTAAATTCTTTCTCAAAATTTTTTCTTTTAATCAAAATTTTCAAATCAAAAGCAATGCCTTCTCTATGGATTCGATCTTTGATACTTTTTACATATTTTTAATATTATTTAAAAATTAAAATTAATTTGATAATTAGGTGTCCTAATGACAACATCGTGACATTATCATGGGCCATGTGTAGTCACGTGACGATCATGGACAAATAACGTTGAGCTCTATCTATCCATTTTTCTAATTTTTGATCGATCTTGTGACTTTATTGATCCAATTGACAAACATGAAACTTAGATCACTTGATTGCTAGGACTCTTAAACTTCATTACAAAGATGTATTTTTCACTTATTTCATTTTAGAGTTAGTTTTTTTCAGCATTTTTTTCTAGTTATTGTGCATGTGCACATGCGCATGGCTACCAATAAAGTTTCCAGAGATAAATTTTTCTTTTAAAGCATAAATTAAGTGTAAGATGCTTTCCTCGTGACTTTGTTTAAGATTTATTTGATGCTAGTACATTCTTACTCTAGTTAAGCCTAAAATTTTGCTTTGGTTGGCAAATCATTGTGAATTTGTATTTAGAAAGAAACGAAAACCTTATTATCTCATTATATATATAATTAAAGAAATTTCAATTTGTAGCGAAATTTCTCATTCAACTCCTTGTTAGGATCTAGCAGTATTAGGGTTTTTTTTAAAAAATAGACATTTAACATGATTTAAACCCCGAGAGAAGAATGCAATTAGAGTTACTAAAGAAACCAAAATGTTGCAAAATAAAGCTGTTTTTTTATATAATTAATTTATTTATTCCACATCATAAATTAATTGATTAAAACAAGAGCTTAGTTATTATGTTAGGTTTCTTGTGCTGAAGAATCAATTCTTCATTAACTAGTTACAAAATCACTGATCAGTTACTAGCTTTTGTTGGGATGACACAACATTTTTTTGGGAACTCTTTCTTTTTGGTGCAGTAAGAGGGCAAAACATGGATGCAAATGAAAAGGTCTGCAAAGATTTGCAACATGACAATATAACACAACACACTACTCACAGGAGCCTTGCAATCTATTATCAATTGATATAAGGCAGCCTGTAAGCATCTGCAGCTAACAAGGCACCTGTTTAGATGGTAGGGCCTAAAAGCCCATAGAATCCACTGCCCAACCACCAAAAATATATAAGCTAGCTAGGCATGTGTTTTCAAGAGAAAGTCTTTGCGCACCACATGTAGTGCAATAGGAGCGCACCGTTCAATAATATTGGAAGATGTAGTGCATTTAGATGAGATAGACATTTAATATCACTTAACTTTTTTTTCTCTAATTTTTAGTGACAAAAATATTTTTTTCTCCACAGAATAAAGAAAAACAATATGATTACTTCTTGATGCCTTGTATGACTTTTCATGAATATGTAGGACGTCTTAAATCATATATATGACTTCTTACATATTCATGATATTCTGAATAATATATATGACTTCTTGATGTCTTGTTTGACTTAATGTGAATATCTATGATATCCTGAATAATATATATGACTTTTTGTGAATATACATGATATCTTGAATGATACATATGGCTTTCTAATGCTTTATATGACTTCTTATAAATATACATGACATCTTGAACAATATATATGACTTTCTAATACTTTATATGATTTTCTATCAATATATATGAGAACCTAAAGAATATGTATGGCTTCCTATCAATATATATGACATTCTGAATAATATATATGACTTTCTGAATAATATATATAATTTTTTATTGATTATTAATTATATGATTTTTTGAAGTCATATAAGACGTTAGAAAGTTATATATATTATTCAGGATATCATATATATTCATAAAAAATTATATATATTATTTAGGATGCCATATATATTTATAGAAAATCATATAAGGTATTAGAAAGCTATATATATTATTCAGGATGTCATATATATTCATAAAAAATTATTGATATTATTCATGATATCATATATATTCACAGAAAGTCATATAAGATATTAAGAAGTCATATATATCATTTAGGATGTCATATATATTTACAAAAAGTCATATATATAGTTCAGAATGGCATATATATTCATAGAAAGTATATAAGAAATCAGAAAGTAATATATATTATTTAGGATGCATAAATATATAGAAAGTTATATATATCATTTAGAATATCATATATTTATAGGAAGTCATAAAAGGTATTAGAAAGTAATAATATTATTTTTTCTTTATTCTATAGAGAGAAAGATATTTTTGTCACTGAAAATTGAAGAAAAAAGTTGAGCAGCATTAAATGTCTTTCCCATCTAAGTGTATTATGTGCCCCAATATTATTGGACAGTGTGCTTTTATTACACCGCATATGGTGCACAAAGAATTACTCATGTTTTCAAATATTTAGGCCATCTTTTGAATGAGTTGACCTGGATCTCATAGAGAGAAAAAAATCATCTCAATAGGTCATTTTTTCTCCCTATGGGATTCAAACCAGTCCGCTCAAAAGATAGCTTTGCAAACTTGAAAACATAGACTTAATCAACTTATAATCTAATGTTTTTGGTGGTTGGGCCTAAGATCTCGTGAGGTGATTTTTTCCCCTCTATTAGATTCGGGCCAGTCCACTCAGAAATAACTCTGGATATTTGAAAATATAAGCCTATAGCTAGCTTATAATCTAATATTTTTGGTGGCTAGGCCATGAATTCTATGAAATTTTGAGTCCAACCATCTAAATAAGCTTTGAGATGGTAGAACATCCTCTTTTTCTCACTTAACCTCCCTTTCTACTGTGGTAGAAGCCAATCAATCTGCTACATGATTACATTCTTAGAAGATGTAAGAGGCGTTGAACCACCAAATAACCCATTTCAAATGGGGCACATCTGCCAACAAAGGATTGGAACTATCCAAGAGCTAGCTCTTTTAGAGCCGATAGTAATAGTAGCAGAATCTTCCTCCAACCCTACCTAAGATGCTTTGAATTTGAAAATGGCCTAGCACCATTCCTCCCGAGCCACCGTGGTAACATTTGATGATCCAAATAGGATCACCACAGTGATCTAAGATCACTAGTGATCCAAATCCTATGGTGATCTGATTACTAGTGGTCTAAGATCATCGTATTTGGTAGACTATGATCTGATGATTAAAGATCCTCGGATATCCATGAGTAACATATTTGATATTCTATGGGAAACTAAGATTATTAGTTATATAATACCAAAATTATCTATAATATATTTCATAAACATATATTTATTAATCATATATTATAAATAAAATATTTTTATATTTATTAATATATTAATAAATAATAGATTCTATAAAGATATATTTATTAGTCTTATAAATTATCAATCCTTTAAAAATATATTAATTATTATTATAATATTAATATTTATTTATATTTATAATATATTATTTATTAATATGAATATTTACTTTATTAGAAAGGTAAGACAAATAGAAGTAATATGTTAAATATTTTATTATATAAATATAAAGTATAATAAGATATTTATACTCTAATTTAAAATTATCATTATATCATTATATGGTAACAATATGATTAATAATATATTATAATGTAATATATATATATATATAAATATAATATATAATATCATATATATAATATTAATATAATATATTAACGAAATATTGATATACTAATTTTTTTGCTAGACTAATGGGTATTTATGTCCTTATATTTCAGCCTAAGATCACTGCTTAGGGGTGATCTTGAATTCTTGACCTCAAGGACGGATATCCATCACTGGCTTAGGGGATGATTTGAGGAGGGGGTGATTTGATATTACTGTCACATAGGACTACTATAGTGCAACGAAATGCGGTGATTTCATCATTTCTATCTATATCATCTTTATCTTAAGTGGATCATCCCATACCAAATGCTCCTTGTGAGCTCTACATATGGTACTGAACACCTGGAAAGTCAGCCACCTGCCAAAAGCATAGCACCTATATAGTCTCCAATAACAAATGCTACACCCACAAATTCACCCATAACCAAACGATCAACATCAAATTTCAGCATGGAGGGGCGACCATCTCATAATGACTTGCCATGTGGGATAAGACAAAGCCATACCACCCCAAAGCCTTGCAGCATTACTAAGTTGGATAACAAATGAACATCAAAGACATCTGCACACCAGCCCACCACCTGTCAAATTAAGGCCTTGGGAGAACAAACAGATCCTTTAGAATGTTTGTTATTCCCCTGTAACCAAATGAGCATGCAGTGTTAAGCCATGACAAGTACCCTCTCTGCCTTGGATGGGCCAAGTATTCTACCAGCATCAGCAAAGAGGATGTCACAAAGTTAATTCCGGCTGCAAAATGCCACCTTTCCTAAGAAGAAGCGAACAAGTAAGAATAACATGCTCACGATCTTCCAACTGCTCGGAGCTTAAGTCGCAAAAGGATAAACCAGCTTGCAAAATACCATGCCTCACAAGGGTATCTTTTGCAAGGAAGTTTCAGCCATGATAGTTTCCACCAAAATAATTTCATCATCATTGGAATAGATAGTTTCCAAACCCAAGCATGAGGGAAAGGATTGCCTGAGTAAGATTCGGCCAATGTCACTTGATGGAGATCGTTGGATGTCACAGTATAAGACCTGTTGCACCCCCAACACAACTGATCAGACCAAGCTCCCATTGGTGCTGGGATTTTTAAAGGTATATCCCACTGTTTATCCCTAGTAAGCCAATCAGCCACCTGCAAGGAATGAACATCCACATCTACGTTCACATAAGTCGGCCAAACATTGAGTAGGACAGTGGTAATCCAAGGATCAGTAGCCACATTAATGGTAGAACCAGAACCCACACTCCATAAAAACTGAAATTTGAGAATATCAGCACATTTAACCAATTTTCCCCACATAATCAAACACCCTCCTTGTTTAATATAATTCCGCCCAGGTACCATGAAAATTATATTTAGCTGAAACCACCTGAGTCCACAATGAAGAAGCCTGCACCATTAAATTACAAACCAATTTCCCCAGCTAGGCCTTTGGTTTAGTTCCTAACATATGAAGACCCAGGACTCCCACAACCTTAGGAGAACAAACGGCGTGCCAAGACAAAAGATGCAAGTCTCTTGTATCAACCAAGTGCCCCCATAAGAAGCCCTGGAGTCCCTCTTCATTTTGGTGATAACAGACTTTGACACAAATCAATATGGCAAGTAATAGACTGAAATAGAAGAGTAGGGTTGCTCTTCCTGCAGAAAAAAGAACTTTCCACTTTCAGTGGTCAGTCTTAACTCACATGTTCTTTATGCAAATAGGATGGCATAAAGAACATATGAGATATGGGGTCCCTCCTATTTGGCTTGGTAAACTCTGAGTTGCAATTTGTAACATCCTTGATAGCATCTCAGAATACAAAATAAACAAATAGAGAGACATCAGACAACCCTATTGAAATCACACCGAAGGCCTAAACCATGGCGACGACAAGCCGCTAACTAGAACAGCAAATCTGGGATTACGCACACATGCCTTGATCCATATGTTAAATTTACGATGAAAGCCAAAGTGTAATATCCCAGATCTTCTGGTAAGAATTTTTGGCTTCAGTTCCTGGTTGATGCCGATCTAAACCTACAGGTAAGTGGTTTAAATCTGAACTCTAGAACAGAGAAGAATTTTGGAGGTGTTTTGATTAGATCTGGAGGAGAGAAATAAGGGATGAGGGAGAAATTTTCAGAGGGGGGTTTGATCCGAAAGAGATATCTCAGATCTGAGGAAGAGAAAGAGAAGGAATTAGGAGGAAAAACTTGACTATTTCATTCTCTGTTTAAATGTCACAGTTACAATCTATTTATATGCAGTCACAGTGACAATGAAAATGAAATGCTTCTGAAATGGAATGCAAACATTGACAAATGAAAATGAGATGCTTCTGAAATGAAATACAAATTGATCGATTTTTAGTTGTTTTGTGACTTATCGGTCGGGCTAATGATTTGTTGGCCTAATCCTCACCATTATCCGACAATATAAGAAGGATTTAGAACCCTTTAGATGCTGCCGATCTCTTCTATTTCCCTTTACCATCCCTTCTGAAACCCTAGTCCGCCTCTTGAAACCCTAGCCAAATGGGTTGAAGATTGCTGTGCTGGTCTTGGATCTGAGCTTCTGAAGACCAAAGTTTACCACTTTGTATCTCACACGCTTCCTTCTGGTGATCAGATGCAAGATGAGCAGTATTTTTAGTTTTTTTTTTTTTTTTTTACTAATCCTTTTTCTTCCTTTTGTTTCAGATATTACATCCCCTCCTTCTCCAAAAGATCTTTGTCCTCAAGGATCAAATTGAGGAAACTGGTTCTTAAGAACCCAATAATCCTCTCATGTGGCTTCTTCTTCGCTGAGGTTACTCCATTTGATTAATACTTGAGTAATTGCTCTGTTTCCCCTGCAGATCATTTTTCTATCTAAAATCTTTTCTGGTTGAACTAATAGTTATCCTTTTTCTCCTGTGAGGGGTACTGTCGATGCTGCTTGCCCTAGTTTCTGAATCCCTCGCTTAAATAGAGATATATGGAAGACGAGGTATATTTTAGATCCTTCGAAAAATTCGAGCTTATAAGCTACAGGACCGATTTTTTTTAATATTTTGAAAGGCCTATAGTATTGAGAGGTAAGCTTGAGATTTTTGCGTATGATCGCTGTACTTTGCGGTAAGGTTGGAGCTTAAGGTATATCATTTCTCATTCTTTGTATTCTTTATCTACTCTTCGCTTATCTGCATTTTGTTTCATGCGGTTCTGCGCCTCTTTGAGTCTGTCTCTTAAGATTTGTAACATTTTATTTCTTTCTTTGTTTCAATCTTCTACTGTACTTTACTGGCTCATGTCCATATTGACCATCGATACATAGGAGGTGGATAACCATATAAGGCTTGATAAGGTGTCATCCCTAAGGAAGAGTGATAGTTGGTGTTGTACCACCACTCAGTCTGGGATAATAATTTAAGCCATATGTGGAGACTTTGAAAGCATAAACAGCACAAATATATTTCAAACATCGGTTCACCCTCTCAGTTTGACCATCTATTTGTGGATGATAAGCGGTGCTTAAATGCAGCTTAACCCCCATCAGTCTGAATAAATCTTGCCATACTTGACTAGTGAATATCTTATCTCTGTTTGATATGATTCCTTCGGGCATTCCATGTAATTTGTATACTGCATCTAGGAATGATCTTGCTACATTCTGTGCTGAATAGGGATGAGTTAGAGGAAAAAAATAGGCATATTTGGTGAGTCGGTCCACCACCACTAGTATAGTATCTTTTCTTTTAGATTTGGATAATGATTCTATGAAATCCATACTAATTTCTTACCATGCTTGAGTGGAAATTTGTAAAGATTATAATAGTCCTACATATGGAGTACCATCTATTTTGTTTTTAATGCAAATCTCACATTCTTTCACCAACTTTTCTACTTGCTGTTTCATTCTAGACCAATAAAATAATTGTTTGATCCTTTTATAAGTATGATTCATCCTTGAGTGTCCCCCCAATGCTGATGCATGCATCAATTCTAGGAGTTTCTGCCTCAATTCTCTTATTTTTTCAATGTAAATCCTTCCTTTGAACTTAAGCACTCCTTGTTTATAAGTATATTCAATTTGTGACTCTGGTTTTATGAGTACCTCTGCTATGATCTGTTGAACCTGATGGTCTCCTTTATAGCTGTTAGCAATTTCTAGACTCCATGTGGGTACCACTACTGTAATGGTCTGCATCTTTTCTTCCTCAAAACCTCACCTTGATAATGCATCTGCAACCTGATTGTCTTTCTCTTTCTTGTAATATATCATATAATCCAATCCCATGAGTTTCATCATTCCTTTTTGCTGGGCTGCAGTACTTACTTTTTGTTCTAACAAGTATTTTAGACTTTGATGGTCTGTTTTAATGATGAATGGTCGGGGGCTAATATAATGCTTCCATTTTTCTACAGCCATCAAAATAGCTAAGAATTCTTTTTCATATGTTGAAAGTGCTCTGTATCTTTCACTCAACCATTTGCTGAGATAAGCTATAGGTCTTCCTTATTATGTGAGTATTGCTTCAATCCCATATCTACTAGCATCCACTTCCAAAGTAAAGGGTAAGGAATAATTTGGCATTGCTAGAACTGGAACTATTGACATTACCTCTTTTAGCCTCTCAAATACTTCTTGAGTTGTTTCATCCCAATGAAAATTATCCTTCTTGAGAAGCTCAGTTAAAGGTTTACTGATTGCCCCATATCCTTTTATAAATCTTCTGTAATATCTTGTGAGTCCTAAGAAGCCTCTCAATTCCTTCAATGTAGATAGAATAGGCCACCGTTTCATGGCTGCCATTTTTTTGGATCAGTTGCCACTCCTTTTGAAATAATATGTCTCAAGTATTCCACTTATGGCTGCCCAAAGAAACATTTGGTTCTTTTTGCATATAGCTGGTTCTTTCTTAATATATTCAGGACTTCTATGAGATATTCTATATGCTCTTCTAAAGTTTGACTGTGTATAAGAATATCATCAAAAAAAACTAACACAAACATTCTAAGGTAAGAAGAAAATACCTCATTCATGATAGTTTGAAATATGGCAGGAGCATTAGTTAACCCGAAGGGCATAATCAGGAACTTATAATGCCCCATGTGAGTTCTAAATACTGTCTTATATACATCTTCTGGGTTCATTTTTATTTGGTAGTATCCCGATCTCAAGTCTATCTTAGAAAAATACTGAGATCCTTCAAATTCATCCAAGAGATCATCTATTAGAGGTATAGGATATTTGTCCTTCACTATTGTCTTATTGAGCTGCCTGTAATCCATGCAAAACCTCCAGCTGTTGTCTTTTTTTTTACTAAAAGCATAGGTGATGCATATAGACTAGTACTAGACTGAATGATGATAGACTTAAGAATTTCTTGTATCTGTCTTTCAATCTCATTCTTCTATTCATAGGTATATCTGTAAGGTCTAATATTAACAGGATTAGTTCCTGGTAACAGGGTATTCTGTGATCTTGTGGCCTACTAAGGGGCAATCCTTTAGATTCTTAGAATACATCAACATACTATTCCAACACCTTCTTCACTAAAATGGGAATCTCTACTTCGATTTTGTTCTCATCAAAATTTATTAGATGTCCTATAGCACAACAGTCTCCCTTCAGTCCGAACTTATACTACTATGTAGCAGTGATCATTTAAAGTTTAGCCTTAGTAAATTTTAGTTTAGATCCCTCTGTAATGCCTTTTAATGTCATTTGTTTTCCTTCTTTAATGAAGATGACAGCACTATCCAAATAGTCAAAGATTACCTTACCATAGGTTCTCAGCCAATCAATTTCCAAGATTATACTTGATCCATCCAATCTAATCACCCTTAAGTCAGTCTGATATTGTTCTCCCTGCATAGTCTATTTGAAGTTAACACATTTAAGCTTACTCAAAACTTTATGTCCATTTGCCACTGTTACTATTAGTGGGTTTGCTGCAGTGAGTATAGCTTTTACTTTTTGGCCACTTGATAATCAATAAAATTGTGAGTACTTTCAGTATCGATTAAGATAACTAATATTTTGTTACTAGCCTCTCCTTGGATCTTAATAGTTTCATTCTGATTCTGTCCAACTAAGACATATACAGTAGTTTCTACTTCCTTTTCTTTTTCTTCCTCTTCCAGAGTCTCCTCCTCTTCTTCTTCTTCTTCTTCTTGTAATAATTGTTCATCAAATACCTCATCAACTTCTATTGTGGCACTGACATATTGGTTCATTCTTTGTGAATACTGATAACCTGGGTGATATTTCTCCTCACATTTAAAACACAGGCCAGCAGCTCTTCTCTATTCTCACTACTGCTTACTATCCTTCTAAGGTAAATTTGAATTTCTGATAGTTTGGAACTTTATACCTTCCTTTTGGATTGCTAATTTAGAATGAAAATAATCTGTTGGCTTTGTTGTGGATGTTCTATAATTCATCTTGCTTCTTTTCTACATCATTAACAAGTCCTGTTCATATAATTTAGCTTGCTCATATACTTTCTCTAAGGTTGTAGGATGAGATAAATCAATGTATGGTATCAGTTCTTCCTTTAATCCACTGATATAATTTTTTATAAAGTATCTTTCAGTTAATGCTAGATTATAATGCAACATCCTAGCTCTCATATCTTCAAACTTTTCTTGATATTTCTCCACAGTGCTTGTTTGTACCAGTTTATTAAATTCTCGATCAACTGCTTCATACTGCCATTGTCAAACCTTCTGTTCACTGCTTTTATTAATTCCTCTCAATTCAAATTTGGTTTATCTATTAGGTATCCTTTTTTGCATCTGTGTGCCTTTCCCATAAAATGCATTATGGCTATCTCCACCCATTAGACAATAGGGATTTAATATATTTTAAAATATTGCTCACTTTTACTGCTCCATTCCCTGGATTCCTCTCCACTGAAAGTGAAAAACTCCAACTTCAGATAAGATAAGTGAAATGGGGTTCTATTCTGGGTATCACCCAACCTATCCAATTGATGGTATGGTGTGGACATATCCCCTTACCCCTATCTTCAGCTACTTTGGCTGAAGAACTAGTGCCAGGTTGCTCTAAAATGTGTGTTCTTCCATTCTTTATGGCTGATGGGATGTTGTTTGCAGTGAATGAAGGAGTGGGCTAAGAAACTGATGGTTGCGGTGAAATAACTTAGCAATTGCTTATGCCTGCAGTTTTATTCCTGCATCATAAGCTCATACCTTTTTACTGCTTCTATTTGCAAAGCTTCATACCTCTATCTTTTCTCTATCTGCATTTCATCTACTATCTTGCAAACACTCCTAATTTAGTGTTATATTCATCCGATACTTGCTGTAATCGATTTTCAATATGATTGTGGCATTCAGTAGAGAGTGTTTGTATTTTTTCTTCTAATATTCATATGTTTTCACTGATTTCTTTCAATCTGGTTCCTTTTGCCATTTCTTCTTTAACTTCACTCCAATTTAGTATTTTATAATGTTTGGATTGGTTTTTGTTTTCGATTACTATTTTGCACTGTTTTGAAACTGTTTGATGGTAAAATTTTTACAACTCCTGGCTACAGTGAATTCTATCAGGGTGGCCGATGATGATTTCATGAGGCCAGATTGCTGTTTCTAACTCGTTGGAAAATAATCACTATTAAGAGACCCTGATATATTCTTTATCATTTACCTCTGCTTCTACTGGAAGTAGATTCAAAACAGTTTGGGAATTACCTGATATTTCGGTATCCTACTTGATTGAATTGATGTTCTGCTGCCAATCTTCAGTTAATATGAGCTATTATTGTCTCTCTGATGACCATTTGCAAAATCAAGTAGAAGTAATTTGATTGTTATAGGTCTCTATGTCCCAGGTCCAAGGCTCTAACTCTGGGCTTTGATACCAAATTTATAATATCCCAGATCTTTTGGTAAGAATTTTTTGGCTTCAGTTCCTGGTTGATGCCGATCTAAACCTGCAGATAAGTGGTTTGAATTTGAACTCTAGAACAGAGAAGAGTTATGGAGGTGTTTTGATTAGATCTGGAGGAGAGAAATAAGGAATGAGGGAAAAATTTTCAGAGGGGGGTTTGATCCGAAAGAGGTATCTTAGATCTGAGAAAGAGAAGGAGAAGGAATTAGGAGGAAAAACTTGACCATTTTTTCTCTGTTTAAATGTCACGGTTACAATCTATTTATATGCAGTTACAGTGAAATGAAAATAAAATGCTTCTGAAATGAAATGCAAATATTGACAAATGAAAATGAGATGCTTCTGAAATGAAATACAAATTGATCGATTTTTAGTTGTTTTGTGGCTTATCCGGTCGGGCTAATGGATTTGTTGACTTGATCCTCCATCCATTATCCGACAATATAAGAAGGGTTTAGGACCCTCTAGATGCTGCTCATCTCTTCTGTTTTCCTTTACCATCCCTTCTGAAACCCTAGCCGCGTCTTGAAACCCTAGCCAAAATGGATTAAAGATCGCTGTGCTGGTCTTGGATCTGAGCTTCTGAAGATCAAAGTTCACCACTTTGTATCTCACATGCTTCCCTTCTAGTGATCAGATGCAAGATGAGCAGTATTTTTAGTTCTTTTTCTTTTTTTTTTTTTTACTAATTCTTTTTCTTCCTTTTGTTTCAAATATTACAAGCTAGCACAGCTAATAGATATTCACAACAAATCTTGTCGTAAGCCTTTTCCAAGTTTAATCATCATTAGCCCTTTTCTCTTTTTATAATGCATGATCTTCTGAGCAAGCATAATATGATGCATAAGACTACGTCCCTGAATACAGGTCCCTGGGCTTCAGAATTCAACTTCATAAGGACCATTTTCAATCTGTTGACTAAAATTTTAGTCACAATTTTGTATTGAGTATTTGATAAACTAATGAGCCATTAATCATCGATCTCCATAGCATTTACCTTCTTTAGGATCAATGTAATATACGTGCCTTTCCAAGTAGAAGGCATATAATCATGAGTGGAGAAGTGTTTAATTGCCAAGATAACATCTGCTTTAAGAATTGACCAAACCTTCTTAAAAAACATCTCTTGAAAGCCATCCAATCTCAATGCTTTATCTGGAGTCAAACTCTTCATAACATCTTCAATCTGTTTTTCAGTAACAACATAAATAAGCTGTTCATTCATTCAGTTCACCTGTACTATTTTGAAACAGGAGGAACCCACTGTATGGGAGCTAAAGTGTATGCAATCCATCTATCTTGAAACCCTTGAACCAATGACCCCCTGATCTACTTCTCATTCTCATTATGCTACCATTTGGGCTTTTGATCATGGTAATCATGTTCCTTCTATGCTTAATATAGTAGTCCTATGAGAAAACCCTGTATTTGCATCACCCTCTTTCAGTGATTCTACTTTGACTTCTGCCACCAATACACCTCTTGTATTGCAAAATTCTTATTGTGCAACTGAATACACCTCGACAGCTATATATATTCTTCCACAGACAATCCCCCTAGCTGAGCTTCTTGAATCTGAAACTTAGATATTTTCCCATACGACTATGCTCCTTGCTAAATATGTTGCCTAGGTTATACCTATTCATCTCATAAGGGCCTTTCTAGTATTAGTTTAAGTGTTACCTGTATACCAGGAGAATGATTCCCCTTACAAGTTCCTGCTCGCCTCACCACTTGATTCACCCCTTCATATAACAACCAAAACTTTTCAAATCAATAGGCCACACACCTGGAGGCTTATGATCATTAATGGAAACCAACAATGGGCAATGATTAGAAGCAAACTGCACTGAATGCCAAACCATGGTCTAAGGAAAGAGATGAAACCACTAATTAGAAGCAAAAATCCTATCAATTCTTTCCCACACTCTAGCCCTACTCAATCTATTATTACGCCATGTAAATTGCATTCCCTAATATCCCATATCCATAAGACCAATTTACTGAAAGCAATGGCGGAGCATGAGAGGGACCGAGGGGCCATTATCCCCTCAAAAATTTTTAAAATATTTATTATTTATATATTTATATATATGATGGCCCCCCCAATATTTTAGTCTTACATATATTGTAAGTCCACCAATTTGAAAAAAAATCATATAATTAATTTATATATTAATTTTTTATTAAAAATAATAAACTTTTTAAAGAAAGAACAGTTATTTATTTATTTATTAACCTTTTATTTATTCTTCAACTTTTAATATGGAAGAGATTATTGAGATTTTTACGCAATCAAAATCATTTTACAGATAGCATAAGGTAATATTTTTTATTTATCTTTATTTATACATAAAATTAAATATTTATTAATATTTTTATAATATTTTTGAATATATATATTTTTTATTTTATTATTTATTATAAAATATTTTATTTAAAAAATATTAATAAATTATTATTTTGCCCTCTCAATATTTGATGTCAGGTTCTGTCATTGTCTAAATTCCTCAGTCTCTCTCTTCATCGGGAAAGGTTTACCTCTCCTCTATCATTAGTCTAGAGAATAAAATTAAATTCTCTGAAACCATCATTGGCATGCCCAAGTACTTGATTTATAGACCGCCAAACTACCCTCCTCTAATTTGTATGAGTGCTGACATATACGATATGTAAAATTTAGGAAGAATAATTTGGTTGACTAATTACACCAAAGGCAATTTATTTATCACTATAAGTGAAACTGATATCACCAAATCCTTCATTCGAGCAATAATAACATCACATAAGAGGCCTTTTGTTGGAATGAAAACATAGTCCATCTATGTCCCATGATTCATTGGACACAAACCATAGAATCCATAGATAGTCTTGTTTCCAAAAAACATCATATCTCAAGATTATAAAAAAATATCATATTCTCAACATGGTCAAAAAAGGAGTGCTTGGCCACACCCTGGGGGTTTCACAATGCAACCTCATATCTAAATATCAATTTTACCTGGAGAATCATCCCCAATAGTTGAACACATACCTGATTGAGTCTCTCCAGCTCTGATATCCAGTGATGCATCGGTAGAGTGCTCCTTTTGATGTGATGGATGTTGGCATATATCCTCCGACTCATTTTTTTTAGGGACTGAAGCGGTTCTTATAATGCTTCAAAGCCTCTTAAAATAAATACAATGAGGAATCGGGAAGGTCGTAGGGGAGCTATGACCTTGTTTATCTTTGATAGCCTTTTTGTATGATTGGATGAAGGCTTTACTAACTTGCAAGCAAAAGCAGCTTCAGTACCCTCAGCCCATCTTTTTTTTTTTTTTCTGATGAAACTTGCTATTCTACAATTAACATCTTTGCTAGTGGGAGAGGCTTTGAGCCTCCAGATCTTCTTGACACCTTGCATGTTGGAAGCCATATCTCCTTTGACTACTTAGCCCTTATGGTGTAGGAAAGCCCCTCCAATTTCTTAGCCCCATTTGAAGATATTTTGCTAGTAATCAAAATTTTTGTTGCTCTAATCTAAGACCCATAAATTGGCTTTTCCCCTCCCTTGCCCTACTACCTAGATTGTAGTCTCATTGAGTAGGGGGTGAAAGTTGACTAGATAATATCCATTTAGATCTATTTTTGTATCAAAATCTATTCAGATATAGATAGAAATTTGAACATCCAACTACTATCCATATCCATATCCATTAAATAAAAATAGATATAGATATAGATAGACAACTATCCAATCTATATCTAAAAATCTGATTCTATTTATAATCCTTTTTTAATTGTATATATATCACTCAAAAATTTTAAGAAAAATATATAACTATATTAACATACTATTAATTTGATGTATCATTTGCTTAATAATATTTTTGATTCTGTATTAAATTTAATTATCTAACTTATATCCATTTTTTTATCCATACTTCTAATATTTGATTTGTATCTGTATTTACTTTAAATAAATATGGATATGAATTCTTGCATCTGAATCAGAAGAAAGAAGACTATGAGACCTTTGTCCCAATTGAATTGCAAGGGATGACCTATACAGGTAGATGGATGAGAACTCAAGGCCAAAGGTTACTAGTACTTTAATAACTACTTAAATAGATTACTAGAACAAAGAAGAAAGCAAGGGAGAGCTTTAAGTTGATTGAGAGAGTTGTCGCTCCCAATAATGAGATTTGAGAAAAGTAGAAATGGTAGATCAGGCCCAAAAAAAAGTAAATTATTGTATTTTTCATTTATCACCAGTAATCACTCTATTAGAGGGATTGAATAAGCTTTATAGAAAAAAAATTAATGAAACTTATTCCACAGGTATTTTTTTGGATAAGGAAGAGATGGAAGATGGGTGACAATTATCCAAGATGGAAAGAAGGAAATAGATAAATATGGAGGTAAAAAGAAAACTCAAGCAAGGGAGAATGGAATTTGACATAAACATAGGAGATGCCTTAGGTAGTAATTGAGATGCCTTATTCAAACAAGAGATGATGCATGCTTTATAAGGAAGCTTGGAAATAGCATACTTATTTCACCTAGCACAAAGTACTCGAGTGCCACTGCTGCTGTTGCTATTCCATCTATTTATGAATATTGTCCTGTAAATAGAGTTGCCTATCCTGTGGGCTAAAAATGGGTCAGATAAACTCTAATCATATTCATTTCTGCATTTGAATTGGGTTGGATTCTGATATATATTACTCAATTCAATTGGATCTGAATACTTAGCCCAAAAAATAGTCAAATATGGATTCGGATACGAATTTCTCTAATTGTTTTGGATACGGATCTGGATATCCATATTATATAAGTAAGTATCCCAAGGGTCTTGGATTTACATTCGCATCCTTGTGTGCTTTCCCATAATCCTAAAGGCCAAAACCCCTCGCAGTTGTGTTCCTTCGAAGCTTTAGAGTCATCGCAGTGGCTAGGATTTCTTTTCCATTTCTCCAACCCACAATAAGGCATCTTATAGCCCTAGCTCATCGATGACCAATGACCGATGACTGGCGGCCAGCCTCCTTCCTGATCAATGTTTGTTTTTCGATGACAAGCGTCCTTCCCAACTGATGATTGGCCCCAACTGGCATTCGATGAGGAGCATTGTTCTTGACCAGTGTTTAGCAATGATTGTCTTTTCCATTTTTTCATCCAATGACAAAAATCCTTTCCAACTGACATCCGATGATGAGTATCCTTCCTGACTATAAGACGAGTACGCTTCCTCCTTTTCGATCTTGACTCTTCCATCAAATATATTCTTTAAATACTCTAGTCTATGGAACAAGATTTTCCATCAATAGTTTGATTTATAAAGCATTAGTCTATGTCATACTCTTCCATTAATAAAGTATGATTTGAGTTCAAGTCCTCAGTGGTATTCTCTTAAGATTGCCCCAAATTCAGGTGGGATGATTTCTTCTTGATTGAGATTTTTTAATTTGAGAGGTAGATAAGTCCATATATACAAACTGAACTTTCTTTTAACCTTAGCAAAGCTAAAAAGAGAAAATATCAAGCAATACTGCTAACTTGATTCTTAGATGGTGTATTCCAAGAATCTAGATTTCTCTAAAGAAAAAAAAGGAGAAAAAACATTAAGAATTTTTTATAGAAATGTAGAGTAGGAGCTAATAAACTCCCTTTGACATTTTAGTGTTTATGTAAAAAATATGTATTTGTCAAAATTTACATTGCATCATTGATAAATTCATTGTTTAAAGAATAATCCTTATGCCAACCTTACTAAAATGGTATAACAATTCTATTCTTTAACAAGAAAAATGAATGTGTTTGAGCATTAGCTCCATAGTCACAGTCCTCCATTAATAAACTAGATTCTTGGAGTTGAAAGGCAGTCCAATCATATTTATATATAGGTTGAACTCCTTTTACTTAAAAAAAGTAATAAAAAAATGGCCAAGCGATATCATTGACTTGCACTGCCATAAGTCTTGCCATAGATAATTAAGTATGAATCCTCTGCGGTGCGTGAGTTGCACCTAGAGTGTTGTGTAGCCAAGGATGGTTGCTATTAGGAGATGGATGGCCATCAAGTAAGACTATCTGCAAGACTATAATCTAATATGTAAGATAAACTTTTTGCATCATTATACTATTATATATATTTCTAAAAATATTTTTGATTCTTATATATTTTTTTTCTTTTAATTTGAATGTTGTCATTGTACATTATGTCTTTTAGTAGGACTATTAATGATATAGATACTGAATCAGTTGAGCCTACAAATTAAATAGAGTAGAAAAGAAAAAATAAAAAAGTTAATATTGATGATTTTACAAAGTATGATATAGAAAAGAAAATAGATAGAAAAATTATTAAAAGAGAAGAAGCAAGATGAATCACTGTAAGAGAATATGTAATTGAGTTAGAAGTTTAGGGACAACACATTTACAAAATCATGTTGCTAAATGCTAAGTGTCATCTATTTTTGAAGAATGTTAATGTTAAAGACTAACAAATATTGCAAACATCATTAGAAAGAGAGGATGGTACTTGTTCTTTGGATATATATATATATATATATATATATATATATATATATATATATATATATATATATATATATATATATATATATATATATATATATATATATATATATATATATATATATATATATGATGAAGAGGTTGGCAGTAAGAAGTTTATATGGATATTTATTAAGCATGATACCCATTTTTTATGATTGAGTATGAAGGATTTATTGATTTTATTAAACCTTTAGGACTCATCTTTTAAATTAAAGAGTCGCATAACTCTTAGAAAAGGAATTATAAAGACATATTCAGAGAAGAAAAGAAGGTCTACAATATGTTTGATCTATTTTTTTTGCCAATAAATACAATTATGGATATATGAACTTCTAAACAAAATAAGTCTTATTTGTGTGTGGCAGCATATTTTAATGATATTGATTGAAATTTGAAAAAGAATATAATTAATTTGATGCATATTGGAGGAAGACATATATAAGTCAATTTACATAATATATTTATCAAAAATATGATTAATTGGAGTATTGATCGTAAGTTATTTGTATTAACATTGAACAATGGTTATGCCAATGATATTTGTATTAGAGAAATTATAGAAAGACTTCAAGGAACACTTATATGTAATGATAGTTCTTTCATGTGAGATATATTGCATATATTATTAATTTAGTTGTACAAGATAATCTGAATAAACTAATATAGCAATTGAAAATATCTAAAAAAATAGTGAAGATCGTTCGAAGGTCTCCACTATATCTAAAGGAGTTTGAGAAGAGGGCTAAAGAATGTGATCTAGAGATACGTAAAGGCTTGTCACTTGATATCCCTACATGATAGAACTCTATATATATATGATGCTTAGGGATGCTTGTTATTACAAGGAGGCCTTCAAGAGATTGCTGTATTTTTATAAATTTGATATGTGTCCAATAAATAATCAATGGAAAGAGAAAAAAGTATTACGTCAAGCTTTGAAAAATGTCTATAATATCATCGAGTTTCTTTCAAGCACAATATATTCAACTTTAAATCTCTTTTTTTCAGAATTTTTGTGAAATCCAATTATAAATTGGTGAATAGTGTACAAATCTTAAGGATCAATTTTTTCTCTTTATGATATTATCTATGAAGTAGAAGTTTAACGAATATTGATAGCAATTTGATCTTATGCTAGCAGTGGGTTCATTCTTAGATCCTCACTATAAAATAAAGATGATTGTATTTTATTACTTATAGATCTATTTTTTAAATGAAGAGAAAGAGGTTAGTGATGTTTATAATACTATAGAGATACTTCATAGTAAGTATGAAAGAAATTTTTTCTTTCTTTTGTTCCTCTTACTCATAATATTAGCTCATCGAGAGATGGTAGATATATTTTCGATGAGTTTGATGCGATGGAAAGAAGATAAAGGATATAATAATAATCCTTAGATCCATATCAATGATTTAGATAAGAACGTGGTTATCCAAACTGTCCAAATACCTCTAGAATTTATCCATTCTTTTCTTTTTTAGTTTTTTTAATATGCACACGTGAGCATGCGTGACGGTCATCTAAACCATTGATATGGATCCAAAGTTATTATTATATCCTCTCATCTCTCACATTAAGCCACTCCTCTCATTTGATATGCTCTTTATATATATATATGTGTGTGTGTGGAAGAATCTGTTTGACCATGAGTTGAAGGTGATGTTTTTGATATTTTAGAGTAATAAAAATCTAATGATCTAAAACATCCTCTCTTAGCTCAAATTGCAAGAGATATTTTGATAATTCTAGTATCTTCTATAGCATCATAATTAATGTTTAGCATAGGTGGATGAGTGATGGATGTATTTCGAAGTTCATTAGATCATGATATTTTTAAAACTATGATTTGCCTTTAGAATTGGCTAAGACGTGAAAAACAGATAACTCATTGTATTTTATATAATATTTTTGTTAAATTTAACTTATTTATAGAGCTTTAGTATTTATTTTTGTCATTTTGTTTTAGGTCCTGTTATATGTATGGTTGATAATCTTAATTCTCCTACTGTATCGGATAGCTATTCTCTTGAAAACTCAAACAAATCAATATTAATATATATATTATGACAAGATTAATATATATGACATATAGTTTTTATATGTTGATTATTATGCTAACATCATAATTTTTATTGCAGAGTGATTGGAATATTGAAGATTGTCACATGATCTTATTCAATTTAAATTAAATATTTTACTTAATAGTTTATAATTTTTTTAAGATATTTGTATTTATTGGATGTCTTTAAAGTTTATCCATGAATGAGATTAAATATGGTGGATGGTGTATGTGTTTTTGATACTATTGACACATTCAAATCATTAATGCTTTTATATTATTTATCTTATAGGGATTATGCTACTTATTTGAATTATTTATCATTTAAATCCTTGCCCTTTTAATATTGGATGCCATAGATCTAAAATAATATTATGGATCTTATTATGATAAAGTAAAAATATATAAGCTCTAGGGAGAAAGCAAGTGTATGTGTGTATATATATAGTTGAATGTTTATTGTTTAGGAATATTAATACATATTAAATGACATTCTTATTTTCTTATATTTATATTTAGCTTCTTCTATTACAAATATGGATGAGTCTATATTCATGTTAAATAGATCAAAGTGTTGGTGATTACTTGGGTTCTCAATATAGGATATATATGATCTCCTTTTTTTGAATGTCTTAGATTTTTATAATCTATTTCTTGCTTTTAATAGTGCTTTAGATTATGATTATCTCTCTTGTAAGTAATAAATATAAATCAAAACTATAATTTTTTAATAAAATCTATCCTTTATGAATATGTTATTATGATTTTTATTTTTGAATACTTGCTTTCATTAAAATTTTGCTTCCTACTTTTGATGAATATTTGTTTAAATTATAATTTTTATTAAAAATATCCTTTGTGATTATATTACTATTGTTGGTTTTGTCATTGAATTCTTATTTTTAATGAAGTTTTTTAATATTGATTATGACTTGTAAATTCAATTAATGCTTGTTTAAATTATATTTTTTTGGTTAAATTTTTTCATTATGATAACATCATTATTGTTGGTTTTCACAATTAAATTTTGCTTTAAATTTGATTAATATCCAAAACAGTATCCTATTTATGTCCATATCTGGATAAAAGAACTATGGATATGCTTAATATCTGCTTAGTATCCGTAGCTGTTTATAACAATATGGATATGCTTAATATCCAATTTATATCTATTTAAAATAAATATAGATATTAATTCTAATATCCATTTAATATTTGTATCCATATCTATATTTATTGAAGAATATGGATATAAATATTGATAGACAAGTATTTGATCCATACCCGATTCATTTTCAGTCCTACTCGCTGTTTGTCCTGGCTAGTGAAGTGCACTTTCCTTCCTTTAGTTCAAGACTTCTAAAAGTTCAAACTAAATAAGAAAATGACATCTAGTGCAATGCAAACAACTTTGATTGGTAACTCTTTTCTTCTAAGAATTGCTTTTTTCTTTATTTTTCTCACTAGTAAATTGCTGTACATGAAGAAAAAAATTCTCTTTTTTTTATATTATGAAAAAAAAAAGAATTTGATGATAAGAGAAGCCTCCAATAGCACAGTCGAAATAGTGATAGATTTTCTGCCCCCATGGAGATAGAGCATGGAATTATTGAGAATCCATGATAAGATTATAGTAAGACTGATATCTGTATCCATATCTATATTTATCAAACAAAATAAATATAAATATGATCTATTTGTATTCGATCCAATTTTTGCCCTACTGTTGAGAGTGGTCGATCACCCCATATGCAAAGCTCAGATTTGGTTATTCTTATAGATAAATTTTGGTCATAAGGTTTCCCCTCTTATCTCCAATATGACCCTAGGGTAGATGCTCTTAAAGAGATCAAGGTATATACAAACCCTAGCAAAACTAGTATGAGCAATCTACTCCTTCCGATCATCCAAAAACTTGAGTTTACCAACCATTGTAGCAATTCTAAGGATCTTTTCTCTTCCTATGACTCGATCGATGGATCAGGCAACCGCATTATATGCACACAAATCGAATGCCATCTTTGCCTGGTCGAAAATTCAGCCTCCTCTCCTCCAAGGCAAGAAGTTGTCCAATAAAAGACTGAGGGCCTTTAGAAAGAGCCCTTGATTTGGTCTCCTCATATGGAAAATCAAACAGCAAAATCCCAGCAAGAAGAGGAAGTACTTGGAACTAGCCTTCCACTGCCACCTAGTCTCCATATGCATTGAATAAAGTCAACCAAGAAACCCTTTTCCAAAAACTTGTCTGTCCTTCCATTTACTGCAAGCCACCTCCATCTCCTCATCAAAGAATGCCAAAATCTGAGTGAAGTGCTATTCTAGCACTCCAATCTCCTCCGTTGATGCTAAAGACATCTCCCACTTGAATCTCCAGCAATTTTGAACAACCTGGGACCAAGATTGTCCCACCTTACCTGAACCCTTGCATTATTAATCTTCCCTATTGGAGATGAGTTAGCCTCCCCCCATCCCACTCGATCCAGGCCTTTCTTTTATTTGTCGTCTTCGATCCCCCTTAGATGGATGAGATTCGGCCTCCAATCGAGCTCGTAGAATCAGAGAAAATCCTAATGCTTCCTTTCTTGGCAATTATCACACCACTCTCGATAAACTCCACTCACTTCACCGTATGGCCGTTACACCTATTACAACTTCATGCTGCATCAAGAAAATACATGAGCTAACCTCAAACTTCATATATCTTTTTTTTAACGGAAAAAAAGCTTTGTCAATATTTGAATGACTTAACCCAATTCACGGTTACACATGTTACAACTTCTTGCTGCATCAAGGAAATACATGAGCTAACCTCAAACTTCATTATCTTTTACAAGGCCATAGCATTGAAGACTAACCAGTCATGGATTAAGCAGTCACAAACATTAGTGGAAAAATAAAAATTTTTTTTTTGTTTTTTTTATTTTTTTCAATCTCTTGTTTAAAAAATATAATTAAGTTAATTTCATGGAAGCCAGTTAGAATACATGTAGAGAAAAAAATTTTTTTTTTTTTCAATTCGTGAGTCAATCATCGCAGACGATACGCCAATCTGCATCACCCCGGTGCACAAAAAATTTCACAACATATGTATGGACATTTAAGAGAAGTGGCGTTGGGGAGATAGGGGTATTTGGACGACTTCACTCAATGCTAAGAATTTATAGGCAGTGTGTGAAAAATCAATTCAAAAAAAGATATGTGAAAGCATTTTAAGAAGTTTACTCTCATCCATCCATTGAGCATACATGAAAGATTTCCATCCCTTCGCGATGAGGAGATCTCTGAGCAATTACCTTGGACATGCTGATTCCTTGGGCTGCTTTGCCCGTCAGTTTGAGCTCGACCACGAGCTCAGCTTGATTATAGCAAGAACCAACCATGGTCTATCTTGCTCTAGCTCATTTGTTTACCAAGGAAAATTGAGTAAACAATCATGCCAGATAGAACCCATTTGATGAAGATAGAAATAAATTCAGCTGACTAGCACATATGGATGAAAGAATGATCAAATAAGCTCCAAAAAGTTAGATTCACCGGCAGATCAACCAGTGATAAAGGCGAAGTACAACAGCTTCCACCTGATCTATCTTTTCAAACAACCGTCAGATGAATCAAACATGGAAGATCATTATAGATCAAGCAAAGGCTAACAAAAAACAATATGATTAAGACCTAAAAGGAAAAGCTGCTATAAGCTTGTTTACAGATGAGTCATGGTTGGATCGAGATTGCATAAAACTGATTTATTTCTTCTTCTTCTTCTTTTCTTTTAAGTGACAACTCAATGGGAGAACCACTCAGATTAGATCCCTTGTGTCAAAAATGGTATGGAAGAAAATGATTTGATATTAGTAGAAATACCTCAGACAAATAATATCTGAACCAAATGCAATCATACACGTTCAGACATCGGATTGTCATGAAAGGGGCATTTTTGAGGTTACATTGTCAGCATATAAACGCCAACTCCTCTGTTATTCATTTACAAGTCATAAAAAGCCGTAATTTGACATCAAATAAAAATAAATATTTGTTTCAGCCAAAATCCGAAAACATAGTGTCTCCCGAGGAAGAGAAACGCCCAGGTCCCATTCTTCCAAGAGATATGGTCCGTGTACAAAAAGATGCACATCAGAGATGAGAACTATCTCTGCCACTCATTGCATCATTCAAGAGATGATTGACCAGAAGAAAGCCGTTCACTCCGAGCTTGATTAGCTTTTTCCATGTAATCTTGGTGGGACTGATGCTTTGATCCTAATAAAAGCAAGAAAAAAACAGAGTGAATATTTCGAGGTACTTATATGAAATAGCCAAATTCAGAGATCAAGCACCAAGAGCAATAAAACATAGCTGCAATTTTTCATAGGGACACAGAGAAAAAAAGGAATCACTATGTGAAACAAACGAGTGGTGGGAAAACAAAATGGTTCCTTTATATTTGATAAGAATGCCAGAAGCCTAATTCCGAGTTAATGCATTCTCTGCCTACCAAAATAATTATAATATATTTTGAACAAAAAAAAATAGGACAGACGACGCTGCAACAGCAATTATGGGAACCAATGACTTTTTGGTCTCTAATCAACACAAGCATGATTGCTTTCAATGATTTCTCACAACAGAGGTAGTAAGCAAAAATAAAAATCCATCACAAAATTGAGTATATAATTGCATGAAATCTAAGGGTTTAGGTATCTGGTGTTTGTCTTTGTATGTGCCCGTTATAAAAATTATCAGTTAACAAGATGAAAAGTCTGATGCAATTGACTTAATTTGTTCCATTATATGAGCTTAGAATCTATATTGAGCACTAAGGATAAGCAAAAGTTGATTATAAAACATAGAACACCATTTCTAATGCAAATAATTCTGGAGACAAATAAAACAAAGTTATCACCAACTTAAATTTTTCAGCTGTGGAAAGCCTAAGATTAGAATCAAGCTTAGAACTGTTGACAATTCTTATAGATAGGGGTGCAAATGCGTCAGGTTGACTTGTGACCCAACCCAACCCGATTCGTGTAGATCCAATCTAAACCATTTTAAAGGACCCATGGAGTGAGGTCGGATTCTAAAATTGAACCCGTTCTATTTTTCGGATCAGATCTAGATTTACTAAATTTTGATCTGACTAGATCCAACCTGACCCGACCCATGAAGACTTTTGGGTTGATTTGTATCTCAAGATAAATGACCCAATCTGACTCGACCCAACCCGAACCCAATACGGGATCCGAACATTCACTCGAACTGTGGCTTTTTCTAACTCAGCCTAAGTCTTTTTGGAGCTCTTACAATTTTGAATTTTATTGTTGAATTATGAAAAATATAGATGAAATAATAATATCACTAGCAGTCTATATATACCAGCATATCAAGCATTATTTTAAAAACTACAAGTGTAGCTTCAATACATAATATTTGACCTCAAACTATTAGAAGAAAATAGTTTTTCAAAAATTTTAGATAAAAAAATGAGTAATCAAAAGGTACAATTACCAATATAATGACACAAAATAGGTTTGTAGTATCTCTTGTTTATTTCCACCTGTATTTATTAATTTATATGCCCACAACTACTACTCCAAGATAGTCCTCATGATTGCTTGAAATAATTATATCCTTAAGGTACTTATACTCAACCATCCCAACCTAACTCAATAAGGCAATTGGGTTCTGACATTGCGCATTTCATAATCATGCCATTCAAACTTCAAGAAAACTTGTTCAATCTACTTCAACCCTTTCTAATCACCCCACCATGAGTCATTACCATTTTTAACTGACTCTTAAGCCTCCACTCATTTTTTTTTTAATATACAAGATTCATTGCCATTGATCTATAGATTGCTACCACAAGGTTAGCTTTACACTTCCTTTTCTTGAAAAGGACAAATCTCAACGAAGCCGGCAATCATCCAATTTGATGATTAGGGGTGCAAATGGGTTGGGTTGACGCATAACCAGACTCGATCCAACCCACGTAGATCCGACCTAACCATTTTAAAAGACATATGGAGCCGGGTCAGG
This sequence comes from Elaeis guineensis, assembly GCF_000442705.2. Taxonomy (NCBI): domain Eukaryota; kingdom Viridiplantae; phylum Streptophyta; class Magnoliopsida; order Arecales; family Arecaceae; genus Elaeis; species Elaeis guineensis. The sequence goes on along the minus strand of NC_025993.2, from coordinate 91,373,778 downwards.
TTCTAAAATTAGACCCTTTCCATTTTTCGAGTCGGGTCTGGGTTTACTAAATTCTGACCCAACATGATCAAACCCGATCTGTGGAAACATTTGGATTGAATTGGGTCTTAAGATAAATGACATGATCCGACCCGATCCAATCTGAACTCAGTATGGGATGCGAACACTGACTCGAACTATGGCATCTCCTAACTCAGCCTGAGTCTCTTTGGAGCTCTTACAATTTTGTATTTTATTGTTAAATTATGGGCAATATAGATGAAACAACAGCATCACTAGCTGTCTATATATACCACCATAGTAAGCATTATCCTAAAAACTACAAGTGTAGCTTCAATACATAATACTTGACCTCGAACCATTAGAGCAAGATAATTTTTTAAACATTTTAAATTAAAAAAAAATAATTGAAAGGTACAATTAATAACATAATGACCAGCTGCACGCAATGGGTTTATAGCATTTCTTGTTTATTTTCATTTGTATTTATTAATTTATATGTCTACAACTGCCACTCCAAGGTGGCCTTCATAATTGCTTGAAATAATAGTATCCTTAAGATACTTGTACTTAGCCATCCCAACCTAACTCAATAAGGCAACTGGGTTCTAACATTGTGCATTTCCTAGTTATATCATCCAAACTTCAAGAAAATGTGTTTAATCCGCTTCAACCCTTTCTATTCACGCCACCATGAGTCATCACTACTTTCAACTGACTCTTGAGACTCCACTCATTTTTTTGTAATATATAGGATTCATTACCCTTAATCTATAGATTGTTGCCACAAAGTTAGCCTCACACTTCTTTTTTTTGAAAAGGATAGATCTCGACGAATCTAGCAATCATCCAATTTAGTGATCCTATAGTGCTAATCGGTGAAGAGAATCATATCTTCTATTCTCAAATTTTTTCTCATGCCAAAATCCCGATCTAAGTACCGAGCTAAAATCCTCATGCAAAAGAAATGATTGAGACTCATAGCTAAAAAATCACTATCACTATTAAGACAACTCTATGTTGACCTGAATCCGATCCGCACCTGACTCAGATTCGCATTTCATGGATTGGGGTCGGATTATACATGTCAACTAGACCCGAATGATCTACTAGGTCAAAAAATTTGATCATGGATCCGATCCGACCCAACCCGATCTTCTATTGAAGCTAGTTTGGGTTCAATATTCACACTAGATCAAGGAATCGGATTGGATCGGGGTCACTTATAACCCGATCCAACCTGACCCATTTGCACCCCAAACTATATCCCACGAATAAGAAATGCAAAGCCTAAATTGTATAAGTGGATGCATAGCAAATTAAGAAAAAAAATATTAAAATGAAAAAAATTCATGTGAAAGATTGAGATAGTTTACTGCGAGGTATAAAGCTGAAGAGTCAGTCGCCGCAGTGCTGAGTGAATGGATGATTATGAAGCACATTGACAATGAACAAGAAAGATTGTTCTCCAAATGGACATAGAAATCATTACCAGTGACAACGATAACAGTACATAAAATATTTGGGTATAACAAGCATGCTCTAAAGTACATAGTAGATTAAAAAGCTAAATATAAGTTTTGTTGAGTAACAAATTGAATGTTGTTTTGTCATTTTCTGTATTTTCACTCATGGATAGCAAATCTTGCATTGGTTGGGACACCTGATCAGCATTTCATAGGTTTTATAAATACAGCTAATTTAGAATTCTAAAGAAAAATAAAAGATGGCTTATGCAAGAGGACAATATAGAAGATACAAAAGAAGAGAGGAAAAACCTATAACTTCGTGGGATTGGGCAAATATCTTGAGGTTTCTTAAGCAGTGTTGCATGGATAGAAATGTGAGAATTCGATTCATACATCTGTCCAGGCATTTGACTCAATAGGAGTTTAAAGGAGGAAAAAAAAGAAATACATGAAAACTTACATAAAAATAATTTTAACTATATATATATATATTTCTTAAAATATTGTATAAAAGAAAGCGATAAAAGATTAATATTTATTTCATAAAAAATTTATAAAAGAAAATAATAAAAGATTTTTTTTTTGAAATGGTGTTTAACAAGCATGTTTTCATCCAAATTAACTTTTTATCAGGTCATGAGTACAGGAAACATGATATATCACAAAGTTATTTTCACATTTACATCCTCACTTAATAGCTGGAAAGAATCAAAGCCAAATTCTGATGCCATTATGGTGGGGTGAATTCACCATTGAAGAGTCTCTAAGAGCTACATCCAAAGAATATGATATGAACACAGGACATATTGGATGCACTGATACATAACATGGATTCTTCAAGCTAGATGCTGAGTGCGAAGGTGACATAGTTCTTGAGTGTAAAAAGCTGGCATAAATAGGATTCTTGCTCAAAATAGCATCTTAATGGACTAGGAAAGAGGATTTATTTGATTACAAAAGTCAGATTCCAAGCTCTTTAGCACAGCATATCACATATACATCTTCTGACCATGCTCATTTAGTCCTCCCATCAACATCTCAATTTGTTCATAGCCTCCTTCATGGCTGTATCATCAACATCAGATTGCCATGGCCTTAAGTTGCTTCGTATGCCTCTACAAGTATGAAATCTTATCCATAATCTTATTTCTTGGATGAACACTTGGCCCCCACATATACAAGCATTAAGTCCAAACTTCCTGAACTTCATTATTACAGCTAAAAATTCTAAAAACACCATATGAATGGGGAAAATGACATGACACTAATACCAACAAAGGAATATATGCTGGAAAAAAATCATCGAGCCTCTAAGAATAGGTAGGTACTTTTTATTTTTCCTTTGCAATGGCATTATCATGAAGAGGGGGGCCTTGGTTCCATGATAAAGTTGCTCCATCATGACCAAGGTATTTCAGGTTAAAACAATCTCTCCACATGGCGATGGTAAGGCTGCATACATCAAACCCTCCCCAAACTCTGCAATGGCAAGAGCCTCATGCACTGATGCCCTTTTTAGTGACATAATCATGGGGAACTGCCTACACCCAAGTAAACAGTTGGTTAGACACCCACCTAAAGGCTATCCAGCATGCAACCTATTCATGATTAGCCCGTATCCAACTTAGAACTCAGTGTGATATATGCTCATCGGATTAATATATAAGCCAAACACGAGCTAGGCCTAGCTCACTCATATTTAGCTCGATATAGCTCCAAAAACCAAATAAACAAAAGATATATTGTACCAATTATTAGTCAATCATAAATGAAAACTGACATATCTATAACTGGTACCAATAAGATTTATTTAATATAGCGGCTCCAACCTTGTATTTGTAGTCGTTAAGTTATAAGATCCAACGGCTTATTTTATGGTAGCATAGGACAACCTGAGAGTTTTGCAGGTCACTGCATGGCCCTTATTTATCCTCTGTATCTTAACATAAACAAATTCATTGAAATGGAAAGATTCAAAATCTATAACAATTTAAATAATTAATAAAATTAAAATATTATAATTTTTAAAAATGTCTTTCTTTTCTCTTTTGCCAAGAAAAATCAACCTCAACAGCCATCCAATCTGAGCCTTCTATTAAACTTTGCAGCACTGATCAGTGATGCTAAGAGCAGAGGCAGAAATATTATGTTAAAACATGTGTTCATGAAACAGACTAAAATTCGACTAAAATATTATTTGGATGAGAACTTTCGACTAAAATTCGAAAGTTCCATCCAAATCAAGCACAAGACAGTCATCTCGAAGAGTTCGCATCAAATTTTCGAAACCTTGCTGTGATCCAAATTGGTGTAAATACTAGAAAACGGGGTCAAAAATTTCGACCAAGGGTTTCCGTCTAGGGTTTTCTAGGGTCCTTGGATTGGGGAGAGGAAGGGAGAGAAGGAGACCTCGATTCATGAGGAACCACGGGATGCTGAAGACTACGGAGATGACGGCGATGCCGGCGAGAACATGCTTCTTATCGCCGCTATAGAGGTAGTGCTCCACTCGGGACCTGAACCCCGCGCCGCCGCTGCTCATTTCCTTTCGCTTCCTCTCTATTTCTCAGACGTCGGAAGGAGTCAAGACTCGAGGCTTTCTTAGCTGAGTAATGCGTATGTAGGGTTTTTGCAAGGAACCCCTCGGCAAACTTTCATATTTATTTTGTCGAACAAAAAATTATATTTCTTGTTTTTCTTGGATGTTTTTTGACGGGATGGGCTTGCTTTGTGCGAATTACCGTTAGATCACCAGTTTGTCACTTTGAAAGATGTGCAGAGTTGGGAGTACTTTGAGATCTATACGGTAGAGATCTAGTAGTGGATTCGTGTGGAGGAAGTGTATCTGTTGGGGGATACCCACCGACCGACCGACTATCGGAGGGCCCGACCGGCTGCGGCCCGACTAACCGACTATCGGAGGGCCCGACCTGGCAGCCCGGCCGACTAACCGACGACCCGACGGACGACTCTGACTGGCCGATCGTAAGTCGGGCGACAGGCCGACGGACGCCATCAGCGGCTAACTGCGGCCATTCCACGGTCCATTCCCGACCGACTAAACCCAGAGGTCCGGTAGCCGACCCACATGAAGCTCGCCGACCGACGGAGGAGTCCGACGCCACTCTGCTGGCCACCGACCCTGGGTCGGCCGACTCCACCAACCGCCGTACGGCCGCCAGACGTTGTCAGCTCTGACACGGACATGCGGCACAGTTACCTAGGGGCATTGTCCCGCCGAGAACCGGGTCAACCCTGGTGATTAGACGGCTACACGGCGACATGACATTTTCACGGCGGCTCTGACAGCCTACAGTGAGTTGACAGTTCCTCACTTGTCCGCGCCATTAATGATGGCGCCATACCGTGCTCCACTATATATACCGGGGAAGGCAACAGTGCAAGGATCGATCCGCCCGTCTCTCCCACATACGCAGGCTCGCTCCTCTCTCTCCCTCTCTCCCTCTCAGAGCTCTCTGTCTGCATTTCACTGTTGCCCAGTCACCTCTCTGACTTGACCGTCGGAGGGTCCCCGCCGGAGCCACCTCCGGTCAGTGCGGACTTCCTTTTGCAGGTGCACGCTTCCCGGCGATCGGGCGACGAGGCGATTGGCCGCAATAGATTGGCGCGCCAGGAAGGGGATCAACATGACAAAGACAAGAGCTCAACGATCGAGAATCACTGGGTCGGCAAGGCATTCTTCCCGCCGGGAAGAGGCCTCTCCACCACCACCGACGGCGGAGCCTAGCTCTCCGCGCCCTGCAGTGACTACGGAGGCGCAGATTGCGGCCATTGTACGGCAGATGACCGTACTAACCGACGCAGTCAAAAGCCTCCAGCAACAACCGGCGGCCCGGCCTATGCCTTCCAGGAGCAGCCGCCGACGGTCGCGCCGACCCCTGCCGCCTCCAGGCGAGCACTCCCAACAGCGCTCCCACGGGGAGGAGGAGGGTCGACCTCGGCGCGACGACCGACGGTCCCAGCGGCCCTCTCCTTCCCCGTTGGAACGGGCGAGGAAGGAAAAGCGGCCGCGCACACCGTCGGCCTCTCCTTCAGAGTCTTCCGGAGGCTCCACTCCTGGGGTCTCCCAGCATCGACGAGCAGACGACTACGAGCGACGGTTCGAGGAGATCGACCGCCGACTCGCCCAACTGCAGATGGACGGCCAGAAGTCTTCGAACGACGTCGACTTCCAGACCGCCCAACCTCTCTCCCGACTGGTCCTCGACGAGCCGATTCCCAGTCGGTTCAAGATGCCGCACGTGGAGCCCTACGACGGCTCCACCGACCCAGTCGACCACCTCGAGAGCTATAAAGCTCTCATGACAATTCAAGGGGCAACCGACGCTCTTTTTTGCATCGGTTTCCCCGCCACACTTCGCAAGGCTGCCAGGGCTTGGTACTCCGGTCTTCGATCGGGCAGTATCCATTCCTTCGCGCAGCTCGAGCACTCGTTCGTGGCCCATTTCAGCACCAGCCGAAAGCCGCCGCGAACGTCGGATAGCCTTTTCTTCCTCAAGCAGGGGGAAAACGAGACGCTCCGACACTTCGTGGCGCGATTCAACGCTGCCACGCTCGAGGTCCGGGACCTCAACGAAGACATGGCGGTTTCAGCCATGAAGAGGGGCCTGAGGTCGTCCCGATTTACTTATTCTCTGGACAAGACCCTCCCCCGAACATACGCCGAGCTACTGGAGCGCGCATACAAGTATATGCGCGCGGACGAAGGAGCGTCCGACCGACGCTTGGTCGAGCCCAGGGGTCCGAAGGAGAAGCGAAGAAAAGGTCGGGAGCCCGCCGAACCAAGCAGGCCCCCGGCCGGTAGTCGGCTTTCTCCACCCCGACAGATCCAAAAATCACCCCGCCGACAGACTCCGAGGTCGGTGCGTCCCAGGTATGACTCCTACACTCCTCTCTCCGCTCCCCGTGCGCAGATCTTGATGGAGATCGAAGGGAAGGAATACCTGCAACGGCCTCCGCCTCTGAAGGCAAAGGGCCTCGACCATCGGAAGTACTGCCGGTTCCATCGGAGCCACGGCCACGACACCGAGCGATGCATCCAGTTGAAGGACGAGATCGAAAATCTCATCCGCCGAGGGTATCTCGGCAAGTTTCGAAAGGGTCCGCCGACCCGACCGACTGCCGATCGACGCCCCCAGCCGACTGAAG